>NW_027139272.1:0-300000 GCF_035084215.1 Heptranchias perlo
TGTCTGTCTGGTGTTTTGGTCAGTCTGGGAGCGGTCACTGATGGTGAGATTCCCCTCTGTCTGTCTGGTGTTTTGGTCAGTCTGGGAGCGGTGACTGATGGTGAGATTCCCCCCTGTCTGTCTGGTGTTTTGGTCAGTCTGGGAGCGGTGATTGATGGTGAGATTCCCCCCTGTCTGTCTGGTGTTTTGGTCAGTCTGGGAGCAGCAATGGCGGTGTTCATTACCCACAAGGCCGCGCGGCTCGGAAAGCGGTCCGCCCGCGGCCCCGGTGCACTCTGGGGAGACGGTCAGAGGCTCCGTCACGGAGAGAGAGAGAAGGAGAAAGAGAGAGAGGAGAGAGAGAGAGAGGAGGACAGGTGAGGGGGAGAGAGAGGAGGACAGGTGAGGAGAGAGAGAGAGAGGAGGACAGGTGAGGGGAGAGAGAGGAGGACAGGTGAGGGGGAGAGAGAGGAGGACAGGTGAGGGGGAGAGAGAGGAGGACAGGTGAGGGGGAGAGAGAGGAGGACAGGTGAGGGGGAGAGAGAGGAGGACAGGTGAGGGAGAGAGAGAGGAGGACAGGTGAGGGGGAGAGAGAGGAGGACAGGTGAGGGAGAGAGAGATGACAGGTGAGGAGAGAGAGAGGAGGACAGGTGAGGGGGAGAGAGAGGAGGACAGGTGAGGGGGAGAGAGAGGAGGACAGGTGAGGGGGAGAGAGAGAGGAGGACAGGTGAGGAGAGAGAGAGGAGGACAGGTGAGGGGGAGAGAGAGGAGGACAGGTGAGGGGGAGAGAGAGAGGAGGACAGGTGAGTGGGAGAGAGAGGAGGACAGGTGAGGGGGAGAGAGAGGAGGACAGGTGAGGGGGAGAGAGAGGAGGACAGGTGAGGGGGGAGAGAGAGGAGGACAGGTGAGGAGAGAGAGAGGAGGACAGGTGAGGGGAGAGAGAGGAGGACAGGTGAGGGGGAGAGAGAGAGGAGGACAGGTGAAGAGAGAGAGAGGAGGACAGGTGAGGGGGAGAGAGAGGAGGACAGGTGAGGGGGTGAGAGAGGAGGACAGGTGAGGGGGAGAGAGAGGAGGACAGGTGAGGAGAGAGAGAGGAGAGAGAGAGGAGGACAGGTGAGGGGGAGAGGGAGGAGGACAGGTGAGGGGGAGAGAGAGGAGGACAGGTGAGGAGAGAGAGAGGAGAGAGAGAGGAGGAGGACAGGTGAGGGGGAGAGAGAGGAGGACAGGTGAGGGGGAGAGAGAGGAGGACAGGTGAGGGGGAGAGAGAGAGGAGGACAGGTGAGGGAGAGAGAGAGGAGGACAGGTGAGAGAGAGAGAGAGGAGGACAGGTGAGGGGGAGAGAGAGAGGAGGACAGGTGAGGGGGAGAGAGAGGAGGACAGGTGAGGGGGAGAGAGAGGAGGACAGGTGAGGGGGAGAGAGAGGAGGACAGGTGAGGGGGAGAGAGAGGAGGACAGGTGAGGGGAGAGAGAGGAGGACAGGTGAGGGGGAGAGAGGAGGACAGGTGAGGGGGAGAGAGAGAGAGGACAGGTGAGGGGGAGAGAGAGGAGGACAGGTGAGGGGGAGAGAGAGGAGGACAGGTGAGGGGAGAGAGAGGAGGACAGGTGAGGGGGAGAGAGAGGAGGACAGGTGAGGGGGAGAGAGGAGGACAGGTGAGGGGGAGAGAGAGGAGGACAGGTGAGGGGGGAGAGAGAGGAGGACAGGTGAGGGGGAGAGAGAGGAGGACAGGTGAGGGGGAGAGAGAGGAGGACAGGTGAGGGGGAGAGAGAGGAGGACAGGTGAGGGGGAGAGAGAGGAGGACAGGTGAGGGGGAGAGAGGAGGACAGGTGAGGGGGAGAGAGAGGAGGACAGGTGAGGGGGAGAGAGAGAGGAGGACAGGTGAGGGGGAGAGAGAGGAGGACAGGTGAGGGGGAGAGAGAGGAGGACAGGTGAGGGGGAGAGAGAGGAGGACAGGTGAGGGGGAGAGAGAGGAGGACAGGTGAGGGGGAGAGGGAGGAGGACAGGTGAGGGGAGAGAGAGAGGAGGACAGGTGAGGGGGAGAGAGAGGAGGACAGGTGAGGGGGAGAGAGAGAGGAGGACAGGTGAGGGGGAGAGAGAGGAGGACAGGTGAGGGGGAGAGAGAGGAGGACAGGTGAGGGGGAGAGGGAGGAGGCCAGGTGAGGGGGAGAGAGGGGAGGACAGGTGAGGGGGAGAGAGAGGAGGACAGGTGAGGGGGAGAGAGAGGAGGAGACAGGTGAGGAGAGAGAGAGAGGAGGACAGGTGAGGGGGAGAGAGAGGAGGACAGGTGAGGGAGAGAGAGAGAGCAGGACAGGTGAGGGGGGAGAGAGAGGAGGACAGGTGAGGAGAGAGAGAGAGGAGGACAGGTGAGGGGGAGAGAGAGGAGGACAGGTGAGGAGAGAGAGAGAGGAGGACAGGTGAGGGGGAGAGAGAGGAGGACAGGTGAGGGGGAGAGAGAGGAGGACAGGTGAGGGGGAGAGAGAGGAGGACAGGTGAGGGGGAGAGAGAGGAGGACAGGTGAGGGGGAGAGAGAGGAGGACAGGTGAGGGGGAGAGAGAGAGGAGGACAGGTGAGGGGGAGAGAGAGGAGGACAGGTGAGGGGGAGAGAGAGGAGGACAGATGAGGGGGAGAGGGAGGAGGACAGGTTAGGGGAGAGAGGAGGACAGGTGAGGGGGAGAGAGAGGAGGACAGGTGAGGGGGAGAGAGAGGAGGACAGGTGAGGGGGAGAGAGAGGAGGACAGGTGAGGGGGAGAGAGAGGAGGACAGGTGAGGGGGAGAGGGAGGAGGACAGGTGAGGGGGAGAGAGGACAGGTGAGGGGGAGAGAGAGGAGGACAGGTGAGGGGGTGAGAGAGGAGGACAGGTGAGGGGGAGAGAGAGAGAGGAGAGAGAGAGAGAGGAGGACAGGTGAGGGGGAGAGAGAGGAGGACAGGTGAGGGGGAGAGAGAGGAGGACAGGTGAGGGGGAGAGAGGAGGACAGGTGAGGGGGAGAGAGAGGAGGACAGGTGAGGGGGAGAGAGGAGGACAGGTGAGTGGGAGAGAGAGGAGGACAGGTGAGGGGGAGAGAGAGGAGGACAGGTGAGGGGGAGAGAGAGGAGGACAGGTGAGGGGGAGAGAGAGAGGAGGACAGGTGAGGGGGAGAGAGAGGAGGACAGGTGAGGGGGAGAGAGGAGGACAGGTGAAGGAGAGAGAGAGGAGGACAGGTGAGAGGGAGAGAGAGGAGGACAGGTGAGGGAGAGAAAGAGGAGGACAGGTGAGGGGGAGAGAGAGGAGGACAGGTGAGGGGGAGAGGGAGGAGGACAGGTGAGGGGGAGAGAGAGGAGGACAGGTGAGGGGGAGAGAGAGGAGGACAGGTGAGGGGGAGAGAGAGGAGGACAGGTGAGGGGGAGAGAGAGAGGAGGACAGGTGAGGGGGAGAGAGAGAGTAGGACAGGTGAGGGAGAGAGAGAGGAGGACAGGTGAGGGGGAGAGAGAGGAGGACAGGTGAGTGGGAGAGAGAGGAGGACAGGTGAGGGGGAGAGAGAGAGAGGAGGACAGGTGAGGGGGAGAGAGAGGAGGACAGGTTAGGGGGAGAGAGAGGAGGACAGGTGAGGGGGAGAGAGAGGAGGACAGGTGAGGGGAGAGAGAGGAGGACAGGTGAGGGAGAGAGAGAGGAGGACAGGTGAGGGGGAGAGAGAGGAGTACAGGTGAGGGAGAGAGAGAGGAGGACAGGTGAGGGGGAGAGAGAGAGGAGGACAGGTGAGGGTGGGAGAGAGGAGGACAGGTGAGGGGGAGAGAGAGGAGGACAGGTGAAGGAGAGAGAGAGGAGGACAGGTGAGGGGGAGAGAGAGGAGGACAGGTGAGGGAGAGAAAGAGGAGGACAGGTGAGGGGGAGAGAGAGGAGGACAGGTGAGGGGGAGAGGGAGGAGGACAGGTGAGGGGGAGAGAGAGGAGGACAGGTGAGGGGGAGAGAGAGGAGGACAGGTGAGGGGAGAGAGAGGAGGACAGGTGAGGGGGAGAGAGAGAGAGGAGAGAGAGAGAGAGGAGGACAGGTGAGGGGGAGAGAGAGGAGGACAGGTGAGGGGGGAGAGAGAGGAGGACAGGTGAGGGGGAGAGAGGAGGACAGGTGAGGGGGAGAGAGAGGAGGACAGGTGAGGGGGAGAGAGGAGGACAGGTGAGTGGGAGAGAGAGGAGGACAGGTGAGGGGGAGAGAGAGGAGGACAGGTGAGGGGGAGAGAGAGGAGGACAGGTGAGGGGGAGAGAGAGAGGTGGACAGGTGAGGGGGAGAGAGAGGAGGACAGGTGAGGGGAGAGAGAGGAGGACAGGTGAAGGAGAGAGAGAGGAGGACAGGTGAGGGGGAGAGAGAGGAGGACAGGTGAGGGAGAGAAAGAGGAGGACAGGTGAGGGGGAGAGAGAGGAGGACAGGTGAGGGGGAGAGGGAGGAGGACAGGTGAGGGGAGAGAGAGAGGAGGACAGGTGAGGGGGAGAGAGAGGAGGACAGGTGAGGGGGAGAGAGAGGAAGACAGGTGAGGGGGAGAGAGAGAGGAGGAAAGGTGAGGGGGAGAGAGAGAGGAGGACAGGTGAGGGAGAGAGAGAGGAGGACAGGTGAGGGGGAGAGAGAGGAGGACAGGTGAGGGGGAGAGAGAGAGAGCAGGACAGGTGAGGGGGAGAGAGAGGAGGACAGGTTAGGGGAGAGAGAGGAGGACAGGTGAGGGGGAGAGAGAGGAGGACAGGTGAGGGGGAGAGAGAGGAGGACAGGTGAGGGAGAGAGAGGAGGACAGGTGAGGGGGAGAGAGAGGAGGACAGGTGAGGGAGAGAGAGAGGAGGACAGGTGAGGGGAGAGAGAGAGGAGGACAGGTGAGGGGGAGAGAGAGAGGAGGACAGGTGAGGGAGAGAGAGAGGAGGACAGGTGAGGGGAGAGAGAGGAGGACAGGTGAGGGGGAGAGAGAGGAGGACAGGTGAGGGGGAGAGAGAGGAGGACAGGTGAGGGGGAGAGAGAGGAGGACAGGTGAGGAGGAGAGAGAGGAGGACAGGTGAGGAGGAGAGAGAGAGGACAGGTGAGGGAGGGAGAGATGTTGGGTCAGAGGGAGAGGGTCTGAAACTGACTGAGTGTGAGAGAGTGAGTGAGTGCGAGTGAGTGTGCGACTGTGTGTGTGAGTCAGTGTGAGATCGTGACAGTGGATGTGAGTATGAGATTGAGCGAGTGTGAGATTGTGTGTGTGAGAGACTGACGGTGAGTGTGTGAGCGGGGGGAGGGAGGGAGAGTGGGAGGGAGGGAGGGAGAGAGAGCGGGAGGGAGGGAGGGAGAGAGAGCGGGAGGGAGGGAGGGAGAGAGAGCGGGAGGGAGGGAGGAGAGAGAGCGGAGGGAGGGAGGGAGGGAGAGGGAGGGAGGGAGGGAGAGAGAGCGGGAGGGAGGGAGGGAGAGAGAGCGGGAGGGAGGGAGGGAGAGAGAGCGGGAGGGAGGGAGAGAGAGCGGGAGGGAGGAGGGAGGGAGAGAGAGCGGGAGGAGGGAGGGAGAGAGAGCGGGAGGGAGGAGAGAGAGCGGAGGGAGGGAGAGAGGGAGGGAGGAGAGAGAGCGGAGGGAGGGAGAGAGAGCGGGAGGGAGAGAGAGAGCGGAGGAGGGAGAGAGCGGGAGGAGAGAGAGGGGAGGGAGGAGAGAGAGGGGAGGGAGGGAGAGAGAGCGGAGGAGGAGAGAGAGCGGGAGGGAGGGAGGGGGAGCGGGAGGGAGGGAGGAGGGGAGAGAGCGGGAGGGAGGGAGGGAGAGAGAGCGGGAGGGAGGGAGAGCGGGAGGGAGGGAGGGAGGGAGAGAGGGGAGGGAGGGAGAGGGGGAGTGAGTGTGTATGAGAGAGTGGGAGGGAGAGGGGGGAGTGAGTGTGTATGAGAGAGTGGGAGGGAGGGAGGGAGAGGGGGGAGTGAGTGTGTATGTGAGAGTGGGAGGGAGGGAGGGAGAGGGGGGAGTGAGTGTGTCTGTGAGAGTGAGAGGGAGGGAGGGAGAGGGGGAGTGAGTGTGTATGAGAGAGTGGGAGGGAGGGAGGGAGAGGGGGGAGTGAGTGTGTATGTGAGAGTGGGAGGGAGGGAGGGAGAGGGGGGAGTGAGTGTGTCTGTGAGAGTGAGAGGGAGGGAGGGAGAGGGGGGAGTGAGTGTGTATGAGAGAGTGGGAGGGAGGGAGGGAGAGGGGGAGTGAGTGTGTATGTGAGAGTGGGAGGGAGGGAGGGAGAGGGGGGAGTGAGTGTGTATGTGAGAGTGGGAGGAAGGGAGGGAGAGGGGGAGTGAGTGTGTATGTGAGAGTGGGAGGGAGGGAGGGAGAGGGGGGAGTGAGTGTGTGTGTGTGAGAGTGGGAGGGAGGGAGGAGAGGGGGGAGTGAGTGTGTGTGTGAGAGTGGGAGGGAGGGAGGGAGAGGGGGGAGTGAGTGTGTATGTGAGAGTGGGAGGGAGGGAGGGAGAGGGGGGAGTGAGTGTGTATGTGAGAGTGGAGGGAGGGAGGGAGAGGGGGAGTGAGTGTGTGTGTGAGAGTGGGAGGGAGGGAGGGAGAGGGGGGAGTGAGTGTGTATGTGAGAGTGGGAGGGAGGGAGGGAGAGGGGGAGTGAGTGTGTGTGTGAGAGTGGGAGGGAGGAGGGAGAGGGGGGAGTGAGTGTGTATGTGAGAGTGGGAGGGAGCGAGGGAGAGGGGGAGTGAGTGTGTATGTGAGAGTGGGAGGAATGGAGGGAGAGGGGGGAGTGAGTGTGTATGTGAGAGGTGGGAGGGAGGGAGGGAGAGGGGGGAGTGAGTGTGTATGTGAGAGTGGGAGGGAGGGAGGGAGAGGGGGGAGTGAGTGTGTATGTGAGAGTGGGAGGGAGGGAGGGAGAGGGGGGAGTGAGTGTGTATGTGAGAGTGGGAGGGAGGGAGGGAGAGGGGGGAGTGAGTGTGTGTGTGAGAGTGGGAGGGAGGGAGGGAGAGGGGGGAGTGAGTGTGTGTGTGAGAGTGGGAGGGAGGGAGGGAGAGGGGGGAGTGAGTGTGTATGTGAGAGTGGGAGGGAGGGAGGGAGAGGGGGGAGTGAGTGTGTATGTGAGAGTGGGAGGGAGGGAGGGAGAGGGGGAGTGAGTGTGTGTGTGAGAGTGGGAGGGAGGGAGGGAGAGGGGGAGTGAGTGTGTGTGAGAGTGGGAGGGAGGGAGGGAGAGTGGGGAGTGAGTGTGTATGTGAGAGTGGGAGGGAGGAGGGAGAGGGGGAGTGAGTGTGTATGTGAGAGTGGGAGGGAGGGAGGGAGAGGGGGGAGTGAGTGTGTATGTGAGAGTGGGAGGGAGGGAGGGAGAGGGGGGAGTGAGTGTGTATGTGAGAGTGGGAGGGAGGGAGGGAGAGGGGGAGTGAGTGTGTATGAGAGTGGGAGGGAGGGAGGGAGAGGGGGGAGTGAGTGTGTGTGAGAGTGGGAGGGAGGGAGGGAGAGGGGGGAGTGAGTGTGTATGTGAGAGTGGGAGGGAGGGAGGGAGAGGGGGGAGTGAGTGTGTATGTGAGTGGGAGGGAGGGAGGGAGAGGGGGGAGTGAGTGTGTATGAGAGAGTGGGAGGGAGGGAGGGAGAGGGGGGAGTGAGTGTGTATGTGAGAGTGGGAGGGAGGGAGGGAGAGGGGGGAGTGAGTGTGTATGAGAGAGTGGGAGGGAGGGAGGGAGGGAGAGGGGGGAGTGAGTGTGTGTATGAGAGAGTGGGAGGGAGGGAGGGAGAGGGGGAGTGAGTGTGTATGTGAGAGTGGGAGGGAGGGAGGGAGGGAGAGGGGGGAGTGAGTGTGTATGAGAGAGTGGGAGGGAGGGAGGGAGGAGGGGGTGTGAGTGTGTATGTGAGAGTGGGAGGAGGGAGGGAGAGGGGGGAGTGAGTGTGTATGTGAGAGTGAGAGGGAGGGAGGGAGAGGGGGGAGTGAGTGTGTATGTGAGAGTGGGAGGGAGGGAGGGAGAGTGGGAGTGAGTGTGTATGTGAGAGTGGGAGGAGGGAGGGAGAGGGGGGAGTGAGTGTGTATGGAGAGTGGGAGGGAGGGAGGAGAGGGGGGGAGTGAGTGTGTATGAGAGGTGGGAGGGAGGGAGGGAGAGGGGGGAGTGAGTGTGTATGTGAGAGTGGGAGGGAGGGAGGGAGAGGGGGGAGTGAGTGTGTATGGAGTGAGGTGGGAGGGAGGGAGGGAGAGGGGGGAGTGAGTGTGTATGTGAGAGTGGGAGGGAGGGAGGGAGAGGGGGGAGTGAGTGTGTATGAGAGAGTGGGAGGGAGGGAGGGAGAGGGGGGAGTGAGTGTGTGTGTGAGAGTGGGAGGGAGGGGGAGAGGGGGAGTGAGTGTGTGTGTGAGAGTGGGGAGGGAGGGAGGGAGAGGGGGGAGTGAGTGTGTGGTGTGAGGTGGGAGGGAGGGAGGGAGAGGGGGGGAGTGAGTGTGTGTGTGAGAGTGGGAGGGAGGGAGGGAGAGGGGGGAGTGAGTGTGTATGAGAGAGTGGGAGGGAGGGAGGGAGAGGGGGGAGTGAGTGTGTATGTGAGAGTGGGAGGGAGCGAGGGAGAGGGGGGAGTGAGTGTGTATGAGAGAGTGGGAGGGAGGGAGGGAGAGGGGGGATGTGAGTGTGTATGTGAGAGTGGGAGGGTGAGGGGGAGAGGGGGGAGTGAGTGTGTGTGTGAGAGTGGGTGGGAGGAGGGAGAGGGGGGAGTGAGTGTGTATGTGAGAGTGGGAGGGAGGGAGGGAGAGGGGGGAGTGAGTGTGTATGTGAGAGTGGGAGGGAGGGAGGGAGAGGGGGGAGTGAGTGTGTATGTGAGAGTTGGAGGGAGGGAGGGAGAGGGGGGAGTGAGTGTGTATGTGAGAGTGGGAGGGAGGGAGGGAGAGGGGGGAGTGAGTGTGTGCGAGAGTGGGAGGGAGGGAGGGAGAGGGGGGAGTGAGTGTGTGTGTGAGAGTGGGAGGGAGGGAGGGAGAGGGGGGAGTGAGTGTGTATGAGAGAGTGGGAGGGAGGGAGGGAGGGAGAGGGGGGAGTGAGTGTGTGTGTGAGAGTGGGAGGGAGGGAGGGGGAGGGGGTGAGTGTGTATGTGAGAGTGGGAGGGAGGGAGGGAGAGGGGGGAGTGAGTGTGTATGTGAGAGTGGGAGGGAGGGAGGGAGAGGGGGGAGTGAGTGTGTATGTGAGAGTGGGAGGGAGGGAGGGAGAGGGGGGAGTGAGTGTATGTGAGAGTGGGAGGGAGGGAGGGAGAGGGGGGAGTGAGTGTGTGTGTGAGAGTGGGAGGGAGGGAGGGAGAGGGGGGAGTGAGTGTGTGTGAGAGTGGGAGGGAGGGAGGGAGAGGGGGGAGTGAGTGTGTATGTGAGAGTGGGAGGGAGGGAGGGAGAGGGGGGAGTGAGTGTGTGTGTGAGAGTGGGAGGGAGGGAGGGAGAGGGGGGAGTGAGTGTGTGTGTGAGAGTGGGAGGGAGGGAGGGAGAGGGGGGAGTGAGTGTGTGTGTGAGAGTGGGAGGGAGAGGGGGGAGTGAGTGTGTGTGTGAGAGTGGGAGGGAGGGAGGGAGAGGGGGGAGTGAGTGTGTATGTGAGAGTGGGAGGGAGGGAGGGAGGGAGAGGGGGGAGTGAGTGTGTATGTGAGAGTGAGAGGGAGGGAGGGAGAGGGGGGAGTGAGTGTGTGTGTGAGAGTGGGAGGGAGGGAGGGAGGGGGGGAGTGAGTGTGTGTGTGAGAGTGGGAGGGAGGGAGGGAGAGGGGGGAGTGAGTGTGTATGTGAGAGTGAGAGGGAGGGAGGGAGAGGGGGGAGTGAGTGTGTGTGAGAGTGGGAGGGAGGGAGGGAGGGAGAGGGGGGAGTGAGTGTGTATGAGAGAGTGGGAGGGAGGGAGGGAGGGAGAGGGGGGAGTGAGTGTGTGTGTGAGAGTGAGAGAGTGAAGGAAGGCAGGGGGAGGGAGTGGGTGAGATCACAGCCAAGATAAAGTTGCATTCGAAAGCTACAAAGAGACTGATCCTGGTCTGAATGGGATGAGCTCGGAGGAGAGATGAGAGAAACTTAAATTTTAGACTTTTGAAAAAAGGGCGCAAACTTAATATCAATCAGAAAAGAATAAAGGGACTTTTTTCATGCAGCGAGTTATTAAGAAATCCCCTTTTCAAAACCAGTGGTGGACACAGAGTCCAGAATCGCTTTGATGAAGCCGTCTCTCTGTGGGGAGCGCACTCACACCTGAGTCCGAGGTTATCAGTTCAACTCCCACTCCAGACACTTGACCAGATGATCCTGGCTCACACTCCAGTGCAGGACTGAGGGAGCACTGTACTGTCGGAGGGGCAGTACTGAGGGAGTGCTGCACTGTCGGAGGGGCAGTACTGAGGGAGTGCTGTACTGTGGGAGGGGCAGTACTGAGGGAGTGCTGCACTGTCTGAGGGGCAGTACTGAGGGAGCGCTGCACTGTCGGAGGGGCAGTACTGAGGGAGCGCTGCACTGTGGGAGGGGCAGTACTGAGGGAGCGCTGCACTGTGGGAGGGGCAGTACTGAGGGAGTGCTGCACTGTCGGAGGGGCAGTACTGAGGGAGCGCTGCACTGTGGGAGGGGCAGTACTGAGGGAGTGCTGCACTGTCGGAGGGGCAGGACTGAGGGAGCGCTGCACTGTGGGAGGGGCAGGACTGAGGGAGCGCTGCACTGTGGGAGGGGCAGTACTGAGGGAGTGCTGCACTGTGGGAGGGACAGTACTGAGGGACTGCTGTACTATCTGAGGGACAGTACTGAGGGAGCACTGCACTGTAGGAGGGGCAGTACTGAGGGAGTGCTGTACTATCTGAGGGACAGTACTGAGGGAGCGCTGCACTGTGGGAGGGACAGTACTGAGGGAGCGCTGCACTGTGGGAGGGGCAGCACTGAGGGAGCGCTGTACTGAGGGAGGGGCAGTACTGAGGGAGTGCTGCACTGTCAGAGGGGCAGTACTGAGGGAGTGCTGCACTGTCAGAGGGGCAGTACTGAGGGAGTGCTGCACTGTCGGAGGGGCAGTACTGAGGGAGTGCTGCACTGTCAGAGGGGCAGTACTGAGGGAGTGCTGCACTGTCAGAGGGGCAGTACTGAGGGAGTGCTGTACTATCTGAGGGACAGTACTGAGGGAGCGCTGCATTGTCTGAGGGGCAGTACTGAGGGAGTGCTGCACTGTCTGAGGGACAGAACTGAGGGAGCGCTGCACTGTCGGAGAGGCAGTACTGAGGGAGCACTGCACTGTCGGAGGGGCAGGACTGAGGGAGTGCTGCACTGTCGGAGGGGCAGTACTGAGGGAGTGCTGCATTGTCGGAGGGGCAGTACTGAGGGAGCACTGCACTGTCGGAGGGGCAGGACTGAGGGAGCACTGCACTGTCGGAGGGGCAGTACTGAGGGAGCACTGCACTGTCGGAGGGGCAGTACTGAGGGAGCACTGCACTGTCGGAGGGGCAGTACTGAGGGAGTGCTGCACTGTCGGAGGGGCAGTACTGAGGGAGCACTGCACTGTCGGAGGGGCAGTACTGAGGGAGCGCTGCACTGTCGGAGGGGCAGTACTGAGGGAGTGCTGCACTGTCGGAGGGGCAGTACTGAGGGAGTGCTGCACTGTCGGAGGGACAGTACTGAGGGAGTGCTGCATTGTCGGAGGGGCAGTCCTGAGGGAGTGCTGCATTGTCGGAGGTGCTGTGTTTCAGATGAGGCATTAATCCGAGACCCCGTCTGCGCTCTCAGGTGAACGTAAAAGATTCCACGGCACTATTTCGAAGAAGAGCAGGGGAGTTCTCCCCGGGCACCGTACACGGGGGTGTGACTTACCCATCAATATCCCATCGTGTACAGTTGCCTTGGCAGCAGATAAAGATATAGAATCATAGATTGATACAGAGCAGAAGGAGGCCGTTCGTCCCATCGTGCCTGTACTGGCTCTTTGAAAGAGCTATCCAATTAGTCCCACTCCCCTGCAAATTTCCCCCCTTCATGCATTTATCCAATTCCCTTTTGAAAAGCAATCTGCTTCCACCACCCTTTCAGGCAGTGCATTGCAGATCAGAACAACTCGCTGCATGAAAATATATTTCCTCATGTCGCCTCTGGTTCTTTTGCCAGTTATCTTAAACCTGCGACCCTTCTGCCAGTGGAAACGGTTTCTCCTTATTTGCTCGATCAAAACCCTGCATAATTTTGAACACCTCCACCAAATCTCCCCTTCACCTTCTCTGCCCTGAGGAGAACAACCCCAACCTCTGGACAGCCCCGCATCCCTGGTACCATTCTCGTCAAACCTCCTCTGCGCCCTCTCCAAGGCCTTGACATCCTTCCTAAAGTGTTCATTTGTTTCATTTGTTTCTCAGTTTTGTAGGAGACGCGAGGAGTCGAAGGACCCAGCTGAGCCCCCTTGGTGAGGGGTGGGATGGAAAAGCCACCCGTTCTCCGAGACAGTCCGTGCAAGGTGTCGGTATTGGTTGGATTTGGAGAGGGACAGCTGTTGACAACGAAGAGACGTTCTCCTGCCTTGTCCAACTAGCCCGGACCCAGTGTGGGGGGTGGAGCATTGGCATTGCCTGGCAATTGAGTTGTCCTGTTGAACTCGTCCTCCTCTGATCTTCAGCAAGGGAAATGCATCCGGAGGAGGGGCTCTTTCGTGCCTAGGATTTGGGCAGCGTGCTTTGCCTGAGATCCACTGCCCTCGCTGCCTCGTCCTTTGTGCGGAGTCTCCTGTTGCTCATTTTCCACCCTCGCCTCCCCCCAAAGTGCGGAGTCTTGTTCCTCGTCGCAAGGGCAGGAGGGAGAATGGATCCGCAAACCGCTGTTTCCCCGCCCTCCGACCTGCCAGGGGGCGAGCGCGCCCCCCGGGGGGACAAGAGGGTGCAGTGTCCCGACTGCGGGAAGATGTTCAGCCGCCCCTCCAACCTCAAGATCCACCGCTACATCCACCTGGGGCAGAAGCAGTTCCAGTGCCCGACCTGCGGCAAGGCCTTTGCCCAGCCCTCCGGCCTGCGCCAGCACCAGCGGGTACACTCCGGTGACAAGCCCTTCACCTGCCCCGTGTGCCACAAGGCCTTCGCCTGGCTCTACGCCATGCGCCAGCACCAGCGTCTCCACACTGGCGAGAAGCCCTTCGCCTGCCCGGTGTGCCACAAGGCCTTTGCCCGCTCCTCCGACCAGCTGGTCCACCAGCGCATCCACATGAGGGAGAAGCCCTACCGCTGCTTGGCCTGCCCCATGAGCTTCGTCCGCTCCTCCTCGCTACTGATGCACCAGCGGGTCCACACCGGCATGAAGATCTACAAGTGCCCCATTTGCGCCAAGATGTACAGCCACCTGTCACCCTTCTCCACGCACAGGTGCTGCCACTCCGGGGAAAGCTCCGACAGATCTCCGGCCCAGGCGAAGACCCCTGGTCCCAACGGGGACCCTTCACCTTCCTCCTCTTCCTCCCCCCGCCCACCGAAGCAGCACCTGTGCTCGGTGTGCGGGAAGAGCTTCTCCCGGCCGTACAGCCTCACCGTCCACCGGCGCGTCTACACCGGCGAGCGGCCCTACAAGTGCACGCTGTGCGACCAGGCCTTCGCCCGCGCCTACAGCTTCCTGAACCACCAGCGCCTGCACAGCGGGGACAAGGCCTACAAGTGCTCAATGTGCGGGAAGGCCTTCCTCCGCTCGACGGCCCTCCTGGTCCACGAGCGCATCCACTCAGAGTGGCCTCGGCGGGCCTTCAGCCGGCGGTCGCAGCTGTTCCGGCGCCGTGCGGCGAGGTCCGGTTCGACCCCTCCCCCACCCGCCTCCGGTCACTCGGTTACCCCTCCGACCTCTCGCGGGATCGGCGCGCCCTCTGAGGGGAGGAGCTCTCCAAATGCTGGGCGTGTGAGAAGGACTTCACCTCGTCTCCTGAAACGTCACCAGACGCAGGAGTAGAAATCCAACTTGGGCGGCAGCGCATCAGCCACCCGTTATACGCCCGGCCCGATATTGGGTTCCATTGGCTATACCGCCCGTTATACGCCCGGCCCGATATTGGGTTCCATTGGCTATACCGCCCGTTATACGCCCGGCCCGATATTGGGTTCCATTGGCTATACCGCCCGTTATACGCCCGGCCCGATATTGGGTTCCTTTGGCTATACTGCCCGTTATACGCCCGGCCCGATATTGGGTTCCGTTGGCTATTCCACCCGTTATACGCCCGGCCCGATATTGGGTTCCCTTGGCTATACCGCCCGTTATACACCCGGCCAGATATTGGGTTTCCTTGGCTATACCGCCCATTTTACACCCGGCCTGATATTGGGTTCCGTTGGCCATACCGCCCGTTATACACCCGGCCCGATATTGGGTTCCGTTGGCCATACCGCCTGTTATACACCCGGCCTGATATTGGGTTCCATTGGCTTTACTGCCCGTTATACACCCGGCCTGATATTGGGTTCCATTGGCTATACCGCCCGTTATACACCCGACCCGATATTGGGTTCCGTTGGCCATACCGCCCGTTATACACCCGGCCTGATATTGGGTTCCATTGGCTTTACTGCCCGTTATACACCCGGCCTGATATTGGGTTCCATTGGCTATCCCGCCCGTTATACACCCGGCCTGATATTGGGTTCCATTGGCTTTACTGCCCGTTATACACCTGGCCCGATATTGGGTTCCGTTGGCTATACTGCCCGTTATACGCCCGGCCCGATATTGGGTTCCATTGGCCATACTGCCCGTTATACACCCGGCCCGATATTGGGTTCCGTTGGCCATACTGCCCGTTTCACGCTTCCGCTCGAGATGGATTTCTGCCCCACAATATATAAACCATAGTTTCTCAGCTTCAACTCTCCCAACTCGTTGACTGCTGCCAAGAGGTACAACCTTCACAGGAGACATTGCAGCCAGGAAGCTTCTGACACAAGCAACAAGAGAACATGTTCGAAAGAAGGACAGAAAAAGAACTTGCATTTATTTAAAGCACCTTTCATGACCTCAGGATGTTCCAAAGTGCCTCACAGAAAATGAAATACTTTTTAACGTGTCGTCACTGCTGTCGGCAAATGCAGCAGCCAATTTGTGCACAGGTGCGGGGTTCAGGGTGAGGGGAAGGTGAGGGGTGAGGGGAAGGTGAGGGGTGAGGGGAAGGTGAGGGGTGAGGGGAAGGTGAGGGGTGAAGGGAAGGTGAGGGGTGAAGGGAAGGTGAGGGGTGAAGGGAAGGTGAGGGGTGAAGGGAAGGTGAGGGGTGAAGGGAAGGTGAGGGGTGAGGGGTGAGGGGAAGGTGCCAGGCCCAGGGTGTGAGGTTCAGGGTGAGGGGAGGGTGCGGAGCTCGGGGTGAGGGGAGGGTGCGGGGCTCGGGGTGAGGGGAGGGTGCGGGGCTCGGGGTGAGGGGAGGGTGCGGGGCTCGGGGTGAGGGGAGGGTGCGGGGTGAGGGGAGGGTGTGGGGTTCAGGGTGAGGGGCTCTGGGTGAGGGGCTCAGGGCGAGGGACTCAGGGTGAGGGGTTCAGAGTGAGGGGTTCAGGGTGAGGGGAATGGGGTGAGTGGAGGGTGAGGGGCTCGGGGTGAGGGGAATGGGGTGAGGGGAGGGTGTGGGTTCTGGGTGAGGGGAATGGGGTACGAATCCCGGAGAGTGGAAGGTCTCATTCAGACTGTGTTTGGCCTCGAGCTCACTAACTGTAACCTTGCTTCAAGCTGTTTAATTATGGGATGCTCAATACTGCCGACAAACAGTTTCAAAGTCCGGTGGATTAGAGCGGGTTACTTGAATTAACCATTGCTTACCAGCATAATAAATATGTATCAAATATCTGTAGAATGAGTGTTTTGGATGATTTAACCCCTCGCACACCTCCCCCTCTCAGGCTAATGTGCAATATTGTTGTCCAGAGCTCTGGTTAGTCCCCATCTGGAGTACTATCTTGTGTTGTGGACACTGCAGCTCAGGAAGGATATATGGGCCTTGGAGGGGGTGCAGTGCAGATTCCCCAGAATGATACAGTGGAACCTGCTTAGTTGCAATCGTTTGGGACAACCTCGCAAATTGCGATGAAACGGAAATTTTTATCAAGCGGGAAGCAACAAAAATGAAGGCTGGTCTGGTGCACAACAATTTTTATTTGTCTGGATTTCTTACAACATCTTGCTGAAGGCTGAAGGCAGGAGAGCATCTTAAAAAGTGATGGAAAATGCTCCCGTCTCGGGAGTTTTTTTAATGTTGCGAAGTCAGTTCTAGTTTGGCGGAGATTGGAAATCATCAAACCTTCGCCCTCTCCCTCCCTGCGCGTAGAATTCAACAAACCTTTCGCGACCTATTGCCTCGATGTATCGAGGCAGAACGCACAGTTGCTCTCTAACTTTGGGAATTACCAGCTCAGGCCCATCTTCGTTCACACCCTCTCCGGCCTCTGTTTCCAAGTCATTCAGAAAAGAAACCATTTCTGCGTCTCTCCGTACTTTCCCCGCCGAGTTCTGTGGCCAGCTCGAAAGCAAAATACTGCGGTTGGGGGAAATCAGACATAAAAACAGATAATGCTCGAGCGACTGGAGAAACTGGGGTTGTTCTCCTTTGAGCAAAGGTGGTTATGGAGAGATTTGATCGAGGTGTTCAAAATCATGAATTGTTTTGACAGAGTAAATAAGCAGAAACTGTTTGCAGTGGTAGAGTGGTCAGTAACCAGATGACACAGTTTTAAGGTTAATGGCAAAAGAATCAGAGGGGAGATGAGGAAACATTTTTTTACGCAGCGAGTTGTTCTGATCTGGAATGCACTGCCTGAAAGGGCGGTGGAAGCAGATTCAATAGTAACTTTCAAATGGGAATTGGATAAATACTTGAAGGGGAAAGATTTACAGGGCTGTAGGGAAAACACAGGGGAGTGGGACTAATTGGATCGCTCTTTCAAAGAGCTGGCACAGGCATGATGGGCTGAATGACTTCCTTCTGTGCTGAACTATACTATGATACTACTATGAAATACTCAGCAGGTCAGGCAGCATCTGTGGAGAAAGAAACAGAGTTAACGTTTCAGGTCGATGACCTTTCATCAGAACTGAGTTGTGCAACTGGTTCTGTGACTCAGACTGTGGACAGAGACTGTCGAGAGGAGAGGTGAACAGCTTTTAAACAAGTGCAATCAGGCAAAAGGGAAAGAACAAAAGGGAAGGTCTGTGGTAGGGCGGGGAGCAGGAGTGGTTAAATGGCAAAAGGAGGTGATAATTGGACAAATGCAGGCGGAGGAGGTGGAAATGGTGACAGCAGAATAACAGAGGGGGAAGGGAGCAGTGAAAATCGGTCAAAGTGGAGAGGGTTGACATGGCCCCGGGAATGTGGCGGACAAAAGACAGGGAGACCCCAGGGGTGCGGACCACCCCACCGGCCATGTACTGACAGGGGATCCCCACCCCAAGTACCAGCTACAGGGCCCTGGGGATAGAGCAGGGCCGAGGGATTGGTTTAGGATTGACACGGGGCGATGGGGAGAGAGTGGGACAGTGGGATTAGTTTAGGATTGATACAGGGCTATGGGGAGAGAGTGGGACAGTGGGATTAGTTTGGGATTGATCCAGGGCTATGGGGCGAGAGCGGGGCAGTGGGATTAGTTTTGGATTGATACAGGGCTATGGGGAGAGAGTGGGGCAGTGGGATTAGTTTGGGATTGATACAGGGCTATGGGGAGAGAGTGGGACAGTGGGATTAGTTTGGGATTGATACAGGGCTGTGGGGAGACAGTGGGGCAGTGGGATTAGTTTGGGATTGATACAGGACTATGGGGAGAGAGTGGGACAGTGGGATTAGTTTGGGATTGATACAGGGCGATGGGGAGAGAGTGGGACAGTGGGATTAGTTTGGGATTGATACAGGGCTATGGGGAGAGAGTGGGTCAGTGGGATTAGTTTGGGATTGATACAGGACTATGGGGAGAGAGTGGGACAGTGGGATTAGTTTGGGATTGATACAGGGCTATGGGGAGAGAGCGGGGCAGTGAGATTAGTTTTGGATTGATACAGGGCTATGGGGGGAGAGTGGGGCAGTGGGATTAGTTTGGGATTGATACAGGACTATGGGGAGAGAGTGGGACAGTGGGATTAGTTTGGGATTGATACAGGGCTATGGGGAGAGAGTGGGTCAGTGGGATTAGTTTGGGATTGATACAGGACTATGGGGAGAGAGTGGGACAGTGGGATTAGTTTGGGATTGATACAGGGCTATGGGGAGAGAGCGGGGCAGTGAGATTAGTTTTGGATTGATACAGGACCATGGGGAGAGAGTGGGGCAGTGGTATTAGTTTTGGAATGATACAGGGCTATGGGGAGAGAGTGGGGCAGTGGGATTAGTTTGGGATTGATACAGGGCTATGGGGAGAGAGTGGGGCAGCGGGATTAGTTTGGGATTGAAACAGGGCTATGGGGAGAGCGCAGGGCATTGTAGTTATTTTGGGATTGAAACAGGGCTTTGGAGAGGGCGGGACAGTGGGATTAGTTTGTGATTGACAGAGGGCTGTGGGGAGACAGTCAGGGAGAGTGCGGGAAAGATTAGTTTGCTCTGTTTCCATCTCGACTTTTGTGTTTCGATATCCCAGGTTGCAGATTTACCTGTCAGCTTGTCTCAGTGTTTCTAATTATGATTGACTCAGGAAGCAGATATATTTGAATTAATTCCTTTTCTGTATTGATGTATTGTTTCTACATTTGATCAAACCGTGTTATTCTTACATGACCCAAGAACCCTCTGTACCTTTTCTCCCACCTGGAATGCCAATTGTTAAATTCGTTGGCTATTTTTTCCCACATTAATTGACCAAACCTGCCTTGACAGACTCTCTGCACAGTCTGATTCACACAACCAGTTGTACAACTTGTCTCAGCTTCTATTTTTATTCTCAATGTGACTCAGGAAGCGAGGAGGACAAAGACTCGAACTTCTTTTATTTCTAAATGTAAACATAATGACTCAACTTAACACATTATATCCAGCCGCCTTCTCACTTTCCTCCGAGAGAACCTGGGTCACATCATCTGAAAGGTCTGTTGCCTCTTCTACCCTGACCGTCCTGGTCTGCTGCTCCTCTTGTCCGAGACAGAAATGTCAACTCTCTTCCAACTATTATAACCCACTTGTTTACGACTAATTTTCTTCCTGATCTTGGTTTTAACCATCCTCAATGTCTTTTTATCTTGTTCTCTTTTCTCAGGTACTGTCCCCCTCCCCTTCAAATCTGCCGTCATCACCCCCTCCTCAAAAAACCCACCCTTGACCCCTCTGTCCTTGCAAACTACCGCCCCATCTCCAACCTCCCTTTCCTCTCCAAAGTCCTTGAACGTGTTGTCGTCTCCCAAATCCGTGCCCATCTTTCCCGCAACTCCATGTTTGAATCCCTCCAATCAGGTTTCCACTCCTGTCACAGCACTGAAACGGCCCTTATCAAAGTCACAAATGACATCCTCTGTGACTGTGACCGTGGTAAACTATCCCTCCTCATCCTTCTCCACCTGTCTGCAGCCTCTGACACGGTTGACCACACCGTCCTCCTCCAATGCCTCTCCTCCATCGTCCAGCTGGGTGGGACTGCCCTCGCCTGGTTCCATTCTTGTCCATCCAGTCGTAGCCAGAGAATCACCTGCAGTGGGTTCACTTCCTGCTCCTGCATCGTTATCTCTGGAGTTCCCCAAGGATCTATCCTTGGTCCCCTCCTATCTACACGCTGCCCCTCGACAACATCATCCAATAAACGTGAGGTTCCACAAGTACACTGACGACACTCAGCTCTACCTCACCACCACCTCTCTCGACCCCTCCACTGTTTCCGATTTGGCACACTGCTTGTCCAACATCCAGTATTGGATGAGCAGAAATTTCCTTCAATTAAACATTGGGAAGACTGAAGCCATTGTCTTCGGTCCCCATCTCGGAGCGTAGCTGCAGGCGGGAGCGGACCTAGGAGAGAGCGCGGGACTCGGAGACTACTAAAGGCCCAGGCTCGAGGGCCTACCCGCACTCGGAGCGGAGCTACAGGCGGGAGCGGACCTAGGAGAGAGCGCGGGACTCGGAGACTACTAAAGGCCCAGGCTCGAGGGCCTACCCGCACTCGGACGGAGCTACAGGCGGGAGCGGACCTAGGAGAGAGCGCGGGACTCGAAGACTACTAAAGGCCCAGGCTCGAGGGCCTACCCGCACTCGGAGCGGAGCTACAGGCGGGAGCGGACCGAGGAGAGAGCGCGGGACTCGGAGACTACTAAAGGCCCAGGCTCGAGGGCCTACCCGCACTCGGAGCGGAGCTACAGGCGGGAGCGGACCTCGGAGAGAGCGCGGGACTCGGAGACGACTAAAGGCCCAGGCTCGAGGGCCTACCCGCACTCGGAGCGGAGCTACAGGCGGGAGCGGACCTAGGAGAGAGCGCGGGACTCGGAGACTACTAAAGGCCCAGGCTCGAGGGCCTACCCGCACTCGGAGCGGAGCTACAGGCGGTAGCGGACCTAGGAGAGAGCGCGGGACTCGGAGACTACTCAAGGCCCAGGCTCGAGGGCCTACCCGCACTCGGAGCGGAGCTACAGGCGGGAGCGGACCTCGGAGAGAGCGCGGGACTCGGAGACTACTAAAGGCCCAGGCTCGAGGGCCTACCCGCACTCGGAGCGGAGCTACAGGCGGGAGCGGACCTAGGAGAGAGCGCGGGACTCGGAGACTACTAAAGGCCCAGGCTCGAGGGCCTACCCGCACTCGGAGCGTAGCTACAGGCGGAAGCGGACCTCGGAGAGACCTACGGACTTAACTCCTGGACCTCAGATAAATAAGAAGCAAAAAGTAATCCAAAGTGGGACGTCACCAAGGAAGAGGTAAGTGATTGGTTGGTGAGTATTTTCCTGCTGAATTTGTCTAAGGTTAGAGTTTGTGGATTCTAGGGTCTCTGTTGTGGAGTGGGGGACTGCTGTTCAGCAAGGGCCCTTGAGTATACCTTTTAATTGAAGTGAAATTGGTGGGATTCATTTAATTTGAATTAATTAGTTAAAGGGTAAGTCATGTCAGGACAGCCCAGCCTCGTGTTATGCTCTTCCTGCTCTCTGTGGGAAATCAGGGACCCTTCCGGTGTCCCTGACGACCATGTGTGCGGGAAATGTATCCAGCTGCAGCTACTGACAAACCGCATTGCGGCACTGGAGCTGCGGATGGATTCATTATGGAGCATTCGCGATGCTGAAAACGTCGTGGACAGCACGTTTAGTGAGATGGTCACACCGCAGGTAAAGGTTGTACAGGCAGGAAGTAAGTGGGTGACCTCCAGGCAGAGTAAGAGGAGCAGGCAGGCAGTGCAGGGGTCCTCTGTGGCCGTCCCCCTCTCAAACAAATATACCGCTTTGGATATTGTTGAGGGGGATGACTTATCAGGGGAAGGCAGCAGCAGCCAACTTCCTGGCACCAGGGGTAGCTCTGCTGCATAGGCTGGGAGGAAAAAGAGTGGAAGAGCTATAATGGTAGGGGATTCTATCGTAAGGGGAACAGACAGGCGTTTCTGTGGCCGTAAACGTGACTCCAGGATGGTTTGTTGCCTCCCTGGTGCCAGGGTCATGGATGTCACTGAGCGGCTTCAGGGCATTCTCAAGGGGGAGGGTGAGCAGGCAGAGGTCGTGGTCCACATTGGGACCAACGACATAGGTAGGAAGGGAGATGAGGTCCTGCATCAAGAATTTAGGGAGCTAGGTAGCAGATTAAAGAGCAGGACCTCAAAGGTTGTAATCTCTGGATTACTCCCAGTGCCACGGGCGAGTGAGTATAGAAATAGGAGGATAGAACAGATGAATGCATGGCTAAAGAGTTGGTGCAGGAGGGAGGGTTTCAGTTTCCAGGATCACTGGGCCTGCTTCTGGGGAAGGTGGGACTTGTACAAGTCGGACGGGTTGCATCTGAACCAGAGCGGGACAAATATCCTTGCGGGGAGGTTTGCTGGCACTGTTGGGGGGGGTTTAAACTAACTTGGCAGGGGGATGGGATACAGAGTGGAGCTACAATAGGGGGTGATGTGCAGCCAAATATTGAGAAAAAAACAAGTCAGCTTGGAAGACAGGGCAAATATGTAAGAGCAAGGCTGGATGGCATCTATTTTAATGCAAGGAGTCTTGCAAATAAGGTGGATGAACTGAAGGTGTTGATAAACACATGGGAGTATGACATTGTTGCTGTCACAGAGACATGGTTGAGGGAGGGGCACGACTGGCAGCTCAATATTCCGGGGTACAGAATCTTCAGGCGAGACAGAGGGGGAGGTATAAGAGGAGGGGGGGTCGCAATATTAATTAAAGAATCAATTACTGCCATAAGGAGGGATGATATATTAGCAGGTTCCTCAAATGAGGCCATATGGGTGGAGCTTAAAAACAAAAAGGGGGCAAGCACTTTGATGGGAGTGTACTATAGACCCCCAAACAGTCAGGGGGAGATAGAGGAACAGATATGTAGGCAAATCTCAGAAAATTGTGCAAATAATAGGGTAATAATAGTGGGGGATTTCAACTTCCCCAATATTAACTGGGATACTCAGAGTGTAAAAGGCTTAGAGGGTACAAAATTCTTAACATGCATCCAGGAGAGCTTTTTGAGCCAGCATGTAGAAAGTCCTACAAGAGAGGGGGCGGTACTGGACCTAATTCTAGGGGATGAGTCCGGCCAAGTGGAAGAAGTGCTAGTAGGTGAGCACTTTGGTGACAGTGACCATAATTCGGTGAGATTTAAGGTGGTCATGGAAAAGGACAGGGAGGGGCCGGAAATAAAGGTTCTAAATTGGGGGAAGGCCGATTTTAATAGGATAAGGCAGGATCTGGCCAAAATGGACTGGGATCAGCTGCTTGTAGGAAAATCCGCATCGGAGCAATGGGAGTCTTTCAGAAGGGAGATTGAGACCATACAATGGCAACATGTTCCCGTAAAGGTCAAGGGTGGTTCCAAGAACTCCAGGGAACCTTGGATGTCAGGGGATATACGAGAATGGATTAGGAAAAAAAGGAGGGCTTTTGGCAGATACAAAAGGCTAAAGACGGAGGAAGCCCGAGAGGAGTACAAAAAGTGCAGGGGATACTTAAAAAGGAAATTAGGAGATCAAGGAGGGGCCATGAAAAAACACTGGCGAGCAAAATAAAGGAAAATCCTAAGATGTTTTATAAGTATATTAAGGGTAAGAGGATAACTAGGGAAAAAATAGGGCCCATTAGGGACAAAAATGGCAATCTGTGTGTGGAGCCGGCAGATGTAGGAGGGGTTCTAAATGAATTTTTTGCATCTGTTTTCACTTTGGAGAAGTATGACGTAGACATAGAAATACGGCAGGGGGACTGTGATATACTCGAACATATTAACATCGAGCGGGAGGAGGTATTGGCGGTTTTAGCAGGCCTAAAAATGGATAAATCCCCAGGCCCGGACGAAATGTATCCCAGGCTACTGTGTGAGGCAAAGGAGGAGATTGCGGGGGCTCTAACACATATATTCAGAACCTCTCTGGCCACAGGGGATGTGCCAGAGGACTGGAGAACCGCTAATGTAGTACCATTATTCAAGAAGGGGAGTAGGGAAAAACCGGGGAACTACAGGCCAGTGAGCCTAACATCAGTGGTAGGAAAATTATTGGAAAAAATTCTGAAGGACAAAATTAGTCTCCACTTGGAGAAGCAAGGATTAATCAGGGATAGTCAACATGGCTTTGTCAAGGGAAGATCATGTCTGACTAATTTGATTGAATTTTTTGAGGGGGTGACGAGGCGTGTGGATGAGGGTAACGCAGTGGATGTGGTATACATGGATTTCAGTAAGGCCTTCGATAAAGTCCCGCACAGGAGACTGGTCAAGAAGGTACGAGCCCATGGAGTCCAGGGTGCCTTGGCACTTTGGATACAAAACTGGCTTAGTGGCAGAAGGCAGAGGGTGATGGTCGAAGGTTGTTTTTGTGACTGGAAGCCTGTGGCCAGTGGGGTACCACAGGGATCTGTGCTGGGTCCCTTGCTGTTTGTGGTCTACATTAACGACTTGGATATGAATGTAAAAGGTATGATCAGTAAGTTCGCTGATGATACAAAAATTGGTAGGGTGGTAAATAGCGAGGAGGATAGCCTCAGTCTGCAGGACGATATAGATGGGTTGGTCAGATGGGCTGAACAGTGGCAAATGGAATTTAACCCGGAAAAGTGCGAGGTGATGCACTTTGGAGGGACTAACAAGGCAAGGGAATACACAATGAATGGGAGGACCCTAGGCAAGACAGAGGGTCAGAGGGATCTCGGTGTGCAAGTTCACAGATCCCTGAAGGCGGCAGAACAGGTAGATAAGGTAGTAAAGAAGGCATATGGGATACTTGCCTTTATTAGCCGAGGCATAGAATATAAGAGCAAGGAGGTTATGATGGAGCTGTATAAAACACTGGTTAGGCCACAGCTGGAGTACTGTGTGCAGTTCTGGTCGCCGCACTACAGGAAGGATGTGATCGCTTTGGAGAGGGTGCAGAGGAGATTCACCAGGATGTTACCAGGGCTGGAGCGCTTCAGCTATGAAGAGAGACTGGGAAGATTGGGTTTGTTTTCCTTGGAGCAGAGGAGGCTGAGGGGGGACATGATTGAGGTGTACAAAATTATGAGGGGCACAGATAGGATGGATACTAAGGAGCTTTTTCCCTTCGTTGAGGGTTCTATAACAAGGGGGCATAGATTCAAGGTAAAAGGCGGGAGATTTAGAGGGGATTTGAGAAAGACCTTTTTCACCCAGAGGGTGGTTGGAGTCTGGAACTCACTGCCTGAGAGGGTTGTGGAGGCAGGAACCCTCACAACATTCAAGAAGCATTTGGATGAGCACTTGAAATGCCATAGCATACAAGGCTACGGACCAAATGCTGGAATATGGGATTAGATTAGACTGGGCTTGATGGCCGGCGCGGACACGATGGGCCGAAGGGCCTCTATCCGTGCTGTATAACTCTATGACTCTACAAACTCCGTTCCCTAGACCCCCGACTCCATCCCTCTCCCTGGCCATTGTCTGAGGCTGAACCAGACCTTCACAACCTTGGCGTCCTATTTGACCCTGAGAGGAACTTCTGACCCCATATCTGCTTCATCATCAAGGCCACCTAATTCCACCTTCGTAACACCGCCCGTCCCCGCCCCTACCTCAGCCCATCTGCTGCTGAAACCCTCATCTATGTTTATTACCTCTAGAATTGACCATTCCAATGCTCTCCTGGCCAGCCTCCCATCTTCCACCCTCTACAAACTTGAGCTCATCCAAAACTCTGCTGCCCGTATCCTAACTCACACCAAATCCCGTTCACCCAACTCCACTGTGCTCGTTGATCTACATTGGTTCCCGGTCTGGCAAAGTCTCGATTTTAAAATTCTCATCTTTGTTTTCAAATCCTTCCATGGCCTCACCCCTCCATCCCTCTGTAACCTCCTCCAGCCCTACAGCCATCCAAAAACTCTCCGCTCTCCAAATTCTTGCCTCTTGTGCATCCCCGATTTTAATCGCTCCACCATTGGCAGCCATGCCTTCAGCTACCTCGGCCCTAAGCTCTGGAATTCCTTCCAAGACCTCTCCGCCTCTCCACCTCTCTCTCCTCCTTTAAGATGCTCCTTAAAACCTACCTCTTTGACCAAGCTTTTGGTCACCTGTCCTAATATCTCATGTGGCTCGGTGTCAAATTTTGTTTGATAATCGCTCCTGTGAAACGCCATGGGACGTTTTAAGAATAATAGGAGCAGGAGTCGGCCATATGGCCCCTCGAACCTGCTCCACCATTCAATAAGATCATGGCTGATCTTCAACCTCAAATCCACTTTCCCGCTCAATCCCCATATCCCTTGATTCCCCGAGAGTTCAAAAATCTATCGATCTCAGCCTTGAATATACTCAATGACTCAGCA
This sequence comes from Heptranchias perlo, assembly GCF_035084215.1. Taxonomy (NCBI): domain Eukaryota; kingdom Metazoa; phylum Chordata; class Chondrichthyes; order Hexanchiformes; family Hexanchidae; genus Heptranchias; species Heptranchias perlo. Next base: position 25,730 of record NW_027139272.1, read on the forward strand.
TCCACAGCCCTCTGGGGTAGAGAATTCCAAAGATTCACAACCCTCTCATCCCAGGAATCAATCCAGTGAACTTTCACTGCACTGCCTCCAAGGCAAGTACATCCTTCCTAAGATAAAGAGACAAAAACTGTACACAATACTCCAGGTGAGGTTTCACCAAAGCCCTGTACAACTGTAGCAAGACTTCCTTATTCTTGTACTCCAACCCCCTTGCAATAAAGGCCAACATGCCATTTGCCTTCCTAATTGCTTGCTGTACCTGCATGCTAACTTTATGTGTCACTTGTACGAGGACACCCAAGTCTCTCTGAACACCAACATTTAATAGTTTCTCACCATTTAAAAAATATTCTGTTTTTCTATTCTTCCTACCAAAGTGAATAACCTCATATTTCCCCACATTATACTCCATCTTCTTGCCCACTCACTTAAGTCTCCATATCCCTTTGCACACTCTTTGTGTCCTCCTCACTGCTTACTTTCCCACCTAGCTTTTTGTCATCAGCAAACTTCAATATGCTACACTTGGTCCCTTCATCTAAGTCATTAATATAGATTGTAAATAGCTGAGGCCCAAGCACTGATCCTTGCAGCACCCCACTAGTTACAGCCTGCCAACCTGAGAATGACCCGTTTATCCCTACTCTCTGTTTTCTGTCCATTAACCAATCCTCTATCCATGCTAATATTTTACCCCCAACCCCATGAGCCCATATTTTGTGTAACAACCTTTTATGTGGCACCTTATCAAATGCCTTTTGAAAATCCAAATATACTACATCTACTGGTTCCCCTTTGTCTACCCTGCTAGTTACATCCTCAAAAAACTCCAATACATTTGTCAAACACTATTTCCCTTTCATAAAACCATGTTGACTCTGCCTAATCATATTATGATTTTCTAAGTGCCCTGTTACCGCTTCCTTAATAATGGATTCCAGCATTTTTCCGACGACTGATGTCAGTCTAACTGGTCTGTGGTTCCCTGTTTTCTCTCTCCCTCCTTTCTTGAATAGCGGGGTAACATCTGCTACATTCCAGTCCACTGGGACCATTCTAGAATCTAGGGAATTTTGGAAGATCATAACCAATGCATCCACTATCTCCACAGCCACCTCTTTCGAACACTTGGATGTAGGCCATCAGGTCCAGGGGATTTATTGGCTTTTAGTCCCATTAGTTTCTCCAGTAGTTTTTCTCTACTGATAAGAACATAAGAACATAAGAAATTGGAGCAGGAGTAGGCCAATCGGCCCCTCGAGCCTGCTCCGCCATTCAATAAGATCATGGCTGATCTGATCCCAACCACAAATCTAAAGAACACAAGAAGTCGGAGCAGGACCCGGCCACATAGCCCCTGGGCCCTCTCCGCCACCCACAGGGCATTGACCGATCCGAACTCAGCTTCATGTCCAATTTCCTGCCCGCTCCCCATAACCCCTAATTCCCTTTACTTCTAGGAAACTGTCTATTTCTGTTTTAAATTTATCTAATGATGTAGCTTCCACAGCTTCCTGGGGCAGCAAATTCCACAGACCTACCACCCTCTGAGTGAAGAAGTTTCTCCTCATCTCAGTTTTGAAAGAGCAGCCCCTTATTCTAAGATTATGCCCCCTAGTTCTAGTATTAATTACTTTAAGTTCCTCACTCTCATTAGCCCCTTGATTCCCCACTATTTCTGACATGCTTCTACTGTGAAGACAGATACAAAATATTTGTTTAACGTCTCTGCCATTTCCTGATTCCCCGTTATAATTTCTCCAGTCTCAGCCTCTAAGGGACCAACGTTTACTTTTGTTACTCTCTTCCCTTTTACACACTTGTAGAAGCTCCTACAATCTGTTTTTATATTTCTTAATAGTTTACTTTCATATTCTATTTTCTCCCTTCTTATCAATTTTTTGGTCATCCTTTGCTGGTTTCTAAAACTCTCCCAATCCTCAGGCTTAGTACTCTTCTTGGCAACATTTTACTACATTAAAGGCGCTATATAAATGCAAGTTGTTGTTGTTTTAACCATCCTCAATGCCTTTTTATCTTGTTTTTTTTTATTCGTTCATGGGATGTGGGCGTCGCTGGCGAGGCCGGCATTTATTGCCCATCCCTAATTGCCCTTGAGAAGGTGGTGGTGAGCTGCCTTCTTGAACCGCTGCAGTCCGTGTGGTGACGGTTCTCCCACAGTGCTGTTAGGAAGGAAGTTCCAGGATTTTGACCCAGCGACGATGAAGGAACGGCGATATATTTCCAAGTCGGGATGGTGTGTGACTTGGAGGGGAACGTGCAGGTGGTGTTGTTCCCATGTGCCTGCTGCTCTTGTCCTTCGAGGTGGTAGAGGTCGCGGGTTTGGGAGGTGCTGTCGAAGAAGCCTTGGCGAGTTGCTGCAGTGCATCCTATGGATGGTGCACACTGCAGCCACGGTGCGCCCGTGGTGAAGGGAGTGAATGTTTAGGGTGGTGGATTGGGTGCCAATCAAGCGGGCTGCTTTATCTTGGATGGTGTCGAGCTTCTTGAGTGTTGTTGGAGCTGCACTCATCCAAGCAAGTGGAGAGTATTCCATCACACTCCTGACTTGTGCCTTGTAGATGGTGGAAAGGCTTTGGGGAGTCAGGAGGTGAGTCACTCGCCACAGACTACCCAGCCTCTGACCTGCTCTTGTAGCCACAGTATTTATATGGCTGGTCCAGTTAAGTTTCTGGTCAATGGTGACCCCCAGGATGTTGATGGTGGGGGATTCGGCGATGGTAATGCCGTTGAATGTCAAGGGGAGGTGGTTAGACTCTCTCTTGTTGGAGATGGTCATTGCCTGGCACTTGTCTGGTGCGAATGTTACTTGCCACTTATCAGCCCAAGACTGGATGTTGTCCAGGTCTTGCTGCATGCGGGCTCAGACTGCTTCATTATTTGAGGGGTTGCGAATGGAACTGAACACTGTGCAATCATCAGCGAACATCCCCATTTCTGACCTTATCTTGGAGGGAATGTCATTGATGAAGCAGCTGAAGATGGTTGGGCCTAGGTCACTGCCCTGAGGAACTCCTGCAGGAATGCCCTGGGGCTGAGATGATTGGCCTCCAACAACCACTACCATCTTCCTTTGTGCTCGGTATGACTCCAGCCACTGGAGAGTTTTCCCCCTGATTCCCACTGACTTCAATTTTACTCGGGCTCCTTGGTGCCACACTCGGTCAAATGCTGCCTTGATGTCAAGGGCAGTCACTCTCACCTCACCTCTGGAATTCAGCTCTTTTGTCCATGTTTGGACCAAGGCTGTAATGAGGTCTGGAGCTGAGTGGTCCTGGCGGAACCCAAACTGAGCATCAGTGAGCAGGTTATTGGTGAGTAAGTGCTGCTTGATAGCACTGTCGATGACTTACATCACTTTGCTGATGATTGAGAGTAGATTGATGGGGCGGTAATTGGCCAGATTGGATTTTGTGGACAGCACATACCTGGGCAATTTTCCACATTGTCGGGTAGATGCCAGTGTTGTAGCTGTACTGGAACAGTTTGGCTGGAGGCGCAGCTAGTTCTGGAGCACAAGTCTTCAGCACTACAGCTGGGATGTTGTCGGGGCCCATAGCCTTTGCTGTATCCAGTGCACTCAGCCGTTTCTTGATATCACGTGGAGTGAATCGAATTTGCTGAAGACTGGCTTCTGTCATGGTGGGGATATCGGGAGGAGGCCGAGATGGATCATCCACTCGACACTTCTGGCTGAAGATGGTTGCAAACGCTTCAGCCTTGTTTTTTGCACTCACGTGCTGGACTCTGTCATCATTGAGGATGGGGATGTTTACAGAGTCTCCTCCTCCCGTTAGTTGTTAAATTGTCCACCACCATTCATGACTGGATGTGGCAGGACTGCAGAGCTTTGATCTGATCCGTTGGTTGTGGAATCGCTTAGCTCTGTCTATAGCATGTTGCTTCCGCTGTTTAGCATGCATGTAGTCCTGAGTTGTAGCTTCACCAGGTTGGCACCTCATTTTTAGGTACACCTGGTGCTGCTCCTGGCATGCTCTTCTACACTCCTCATTGAACCAGGGTTGATCCTCTGGCTTGTTGGTAATGGTAGAGTGAGGAATATGCCGGGCCATGAGGTTACAGATTGTGCTGGAATACAATTCTGCTGCTGCTCATGGCCCACAGCGCCTCATGTATGCCCAGTTCTGAACTGCCAGATCTGTTCTGAATCTATCCCATTTAGCACGGTGATAGTGCCACACAACACGTTGGATGGTGTCCTCAGTGTGAAGACGGGACTTCATCTCCATGAGGACTGTGTGGTGGTCACTCCTACTAATACTGTCATGGACATATGCATTTGCGACAGGTAGATTGGTGGGACGAGGTCAAGTAAGGTTTTCCCTCGTGTTGATTCGCTCACCACCTGCCGCAGGCCCAGTCTGGCAGCAATGTCCTTCAGGACTCGGCCACACCACTCTATATATCAACCCACACCACTCTATATATAAACCCACACCACTCTATATATAAACCCACACCACTCTATATATAAACCCACACCACTCTATATATAAACCCACACCACTCTATATATAAACCCACACCACTCTACATATAAACACACACCACTCTATACATAAACCCACACCACTCTATACATAAACCCACACCACTCTATATATAAACCCACACCACTCTATATATAAACCCACACCACTCTATATATAAACCCACACCACTCTATACATAAACCCAAACCACTCTATATATAAACCCACACCACTCTATATATAAACCCACACCACTCTATATATAAACCCACACCACTCTATATATAAACCCACACCACTCTATATATAAACCCACACCACTCTATATATAAAACCACAACACTCTATATATGAAACCACAACACTCCATAGATAAACACACACCATTCCACATATAAACACACACCACTATATACATAAACCCACACCACGCTATAGATAAGCACATAACAATCTATAGATAAACACACACCACTCCATATATAAACACACACTTTATATATAAACACGCACCACTCAATAGATAAACACAAACCACTCGAGATATAAACACATGCCACTCTATAGATAAGCACATAACAATCTATATATAAACACACACCACTTTATAGATAAACACACAACACTCTAAATATAAACCCACACCACTCTATATATAAACCCACACCACTCCATACATAAACCCACACCACTCTATATATAAACCCACACCACTCTATATATAAACCCACACCACTCTATATATAAACCCACACCACTCTATGTGTAAACCCACGCCACTGTATATATAATCCATATATAAGAACGGGATATGACGCTCGACTCGTCGATCGACAGCTCTAACGGGCCACAACGAAAAATCGCATAGACCTCCTCAGAAGACAAACATGGGACACAACCAACAGAGTACCCTTCGTCGTCCAGTACTTCCCCGGAGGGGAGAAACTACCCCATGTTCTTCGCAGCCCTCAACATGTCATCGATGACGACGAACACCTCACTATGGCCATCCCCATGCCTCCACTACTCGCCTTCAAACAGCCGCCTAACCTCAAACAGACCATCGTTCGCAGCAAATTACCCAGCTTTCAGGAGAACAGCGACCACGACACCACACAACCCTGCCATGGCAACCTCTGCAAGACATGCCAGATCATCGACACAGATACCACCATCACACGAGAGGACACCACCCACCAGATACATGGTTCATACTCCTGTGACTCTGCCAACGTTGTCAACCTCATACGTTGCAGGAAAGGATGCCCCAGAGCATGGTACATCGGCGAGACCATGCAGACACTGCGACAACGGATGAACGGGCACCGCACAACAATCGCCAGACAGGAGGGTTCCCTCCCAGTCGGGGAACACTTCAGCAGTCAAGGACATTCAGCCTCCGATCTTCGGGTAAGCGTTCTCCAAGGCGGCCTTCGAGACACACGACAACGCAAAATCGTCGAGCAGAAATTGATAGCCAAGTTCCGCACCCACGAGGACGGCCTCAACCGGGATCTTGGGTTCATGTCACGCTACATGTAACCCCACCTGACGTAGAGTCATCCAGACTCAAGTCGTAGTTGGCTTGTTCTCCATACACAGATGCGGCCGGACCAGCTGCAATTTCCAGCGAAAAAAAAGGTTATCTGTTTTCAATACAAACCCCAGCATCTGCTACATTTGACCCCTTGTGACCCCACCACAGTATTAGAATCAAATCATAGAATCATAGAAGTTTACAACATGGAAACAGGCCCTTCGGCCCAACATGTCCATGTCGCCCAGTTTATACCACGAAGCTAGTCCCAATTGCCTGCACTTGGCCCATATCCCTCTATACCCATCTTACCCATGTAACTGTCCAAATGCTTTTTAAAAGACAAAATTGTACCCGCCTCTACTACTGCCTCTGGCAGCTCGTTCCAGACACTCACCACCCTTTGAGTGAAAAAATTGCCCCTCTGGACCCTTTTGTATCTCTCCCCTCTCACCTTAAATCTATGTCCCCTCGTTATAGACTCCCCTACCTTTGGGAAAAGATTTTGACTATCTACCTTATCTATGCCCCTCATTATTTTATAGACTTCTATTAGATCACCCCTAAACCTCCTCCTCTCCAGGGAAAAAAGTCCCAGTCTGTCTAACCTCTCCCTGTAAGTCAAACCATCAAATCCCGGCAGCATCCTAGTAAATCTTTTCTGCACTCTTTCTAGTTTAATAATATCCTTTCTATAATAGGGTGACCAGAACTGTACACAGTACTCCAAGTGTGGCCGTACTAATGTCTTGTACAACTTCAATGTTCTGACCAATGAAACCAAGCATGCCGAATGCCTTCTTCACCACCCGATCCACCTGTGACTCCACTTTCAAGGAGCTATGAACCTGTACTCCTAGATCTCTTTGTTCTATAACTCTCCCCAACGCCCTACCATTAACGGAGTAGGTCCTGGTCTGATTCGATCTACCAAAATGCATCACCTCACATTTATCTAAATTAAACTCCATCTGCCATTCATCGGCCCACTGGCCCAATTTATATTCTTGGATGTAATGTTTCCCTGACTAACCTGTTTGAACAGCATTCACTCCTTTGATGCTGTGATTATCTCTCTGCCGAGGTGTGATAAAGGGCAGTTGGAAAGATTATCTGTAATCACCAGGCGTTGTTCTCTGACTATATATGCTGTGCCGAGATGCATCTCTTCACTTCACCTGACGAAGGAGCAATGCTCCGAAAACTTGTGATTTCAAATAAAGCTGTTGGACTATAACCTGGTGTTGTGCGCCTCCTTAAACTATATATAAACACACACCACTCTATACATAAACAGGCACCAGTCTATAGATAAACACAAACCACTCCATATATAAATATAAACCAATCGACAGATAAGCACATAACGTTCTGTATATAAACACACACCACTCTATATATAAACCCACACCACTCCATATATATAAACATACACCACTCTGTATATAAACCCACACCACTCTATACATAAACCCACACCACTCTATATATAAGCCCACGCAACTCGAGACATAAACCCACACCATTCTATACATAAACCCACATCACTCTATACATAAACCCACACCACTCTATATATAAACCCACACCACTCTATATATAAACCCACACCACTCTATATATAAACCCACACCACTCTATACATAAACCCACACCACTCTATATATAAACCCACACCACTCTATACATAAACCCACACCACTCTATATATAAACCCACACCACTGTGATTATAAACCCACACCACTCTATATATAAACACACACCACTCTATATATAAACACACACCACTCTATACATAAACCCACACCACTCTATATATAAACCCACACCACTCTATACATAAACCCACACCACTCGATATATAAACCCACACCACTCGATATATAAACACACACCACTCTATACATAAACCCACACCACTCTATATATAAACACACACCACTCTATACATAAACACACACCACTCTATATATAAACCCACACCACTCTATATATAAACCCACACCACTCTATATATAAACCCACACCACTCTATATATAAACCCACACCACTCTATATATAAACCCACACCACTCTATATATAAACCCACATCACTCTATACATAAACCCACACCACTCTATACATAAACCCACACCACTCTATATATAAACCCACACCACTCTATATATAAACCCACACCACTCTATATATAAACCCACACCACTCTATATATAAACCCACACCACTCTATATATAAACCCACACCACTCTATATATAAACCCACATCACTCTATACATAAACCCACACCACTCTATATATAAACCCACACCACTCTATATATAAACCCACACCACTCTATATATAAACCCACACCACTCTATATATAAACCCACACCACTCTATACATAAACCCACACCACTCTATATATAAACCCACACCACTCTATATATAAACCCACACCACTCTATATATAAACCCACACCACTCTATATAGAAACCCACACCACTCTATATATAAACCCACACCACTCTATATATAAACCCACACCACTCTATATAGAAACCCACACCACTCTATATATAAACCCACACCACTCTATATATAAACCCACACCACTCTATATATAAACCCACACCACTCTATACATAAACCCACACCACTCTATATATAAACCCACACCACTCTATACATAAACCCACACCACTCTATATATAAACCCACACCACTCTATCTATAAACCCACACCACTCTATATATAAACCCACACCACTCTATATATAAACCCACACCACTCTATATATAAACCCACACCACTCTATATATAAACCCACATCACTCTATATATAAACCCACACCACTCTATACATAAACCCACACCACTCTATATATAAACCCACACCACTCTGTACATAAACCCACACCACTCTATATATAAACCCACACCACTCTATATATAAACCCACACCACTCTATATATAAACACACACCACTCTATATATAAACCCACACCACTCTATATATAAACCCACACCACTCTATATATAAACCCACACCACTCTATATATAAACCCACACCACTCTATACATAAACCCACACCACTCTATATAGAAACCCACACCACTCTATATATAAACCCACACCACTCTATATATAAACCCACACCACTCTATATATAAACCCACACCACTCTATACATAAACCCACACCACTCTATATAGAAACCCACACCACTCTATATATAAACCCACACCACTCTATATATAAACCCACACCACTCTATATATAAACCCACACCACTCTATATATAAACCCACACCACTCTATATATAAACCCACACCACTCTATATATAAACCCACACCACTCTATATATAAACCCACACCACTCTATATATAAACACACACCACTCTGTATATAAACCCACACCACTCTATATATAAACCCACACCACTCTATATATAAACATACACCACTCGAGATATAAACCCACACCACTCTGTATATAAACCCACACCACTCTATATATAAACCCACACCACTCTATATATAAACCCACACCACTCTATATATAAACCCACACCACTCTATATATAAACCCACACCACTCTATACATAAACCCACACCACTCTATACATAAACCCACACCACTCTATATATAAACCCACACCACTCTGTATATAAACCCATACCACTCTATATATAAACATACACCACTCGAGATATAAACCCACACCACTCGAGATATAAACCCACACCACTCTATATATAAACCCACACCACTCTATATATAAACCCACACCACTCTATATATAAACCCACACCACTCTATATATAAACCCACACCACTCTATATATAAACCCACACCACTCTATATATAAACCCACACCACTCTATATATAAACCCACACCACTCTATATATAAACCCACACCACTCTATACATAAACCCACACCACTCTATATATAAACCCACACCACTCTATATATAAACCCACACCACTCTATACATAAACCCACACCACTCTATATAGAACCCACACCACTGGGATTATAAACCCACATCATTGTGTATACAAACTCCAACTACTATGCGGAAACCCACTCTACGATGCACCAACACCACTGTATGTATAAACCCACGCCACTGTATACAGACACACACACACCACTGTATATAAACCCGCACCATTGTATGTATAAACCCACACCACTCTACATAAATCCATGCAACTTGAGATATATTTATAAATACACACTACTCTATATAAACCCGCACCACTGTATCTATAAATCCACACCACTATCTATAAAACCACACCATTGTGTATGTAAACCCACCCCACTACATATAAAAACCCATACCACTGTATCTATAAACTGACATTGCTATATTTAAATCCACATCACTATATCTAAATTCACAGCACTATGTGAAATCACAGCAAAATAAACACTTTTTTTTATTCGTTCATGGGATGTGGGCGTCGCAGGCGAGGCCAGCATTTATTGCCCATCCCTAATTGCCCTTGAGAAGGTGGTGGTGAGCCGCCTTCTTGAACCGCTGCAGTCCGTGTGGTGAAGGTTCTCCCACAGTGCTGTTAGGAAGGAAGTTCCAGGATTTTGACCCAGCGACGATGAAGGAACGGCGATATATTTCCAAGTCGGGATGGTGTATGAATTGGAGGGGGACGTGCAGGTGGTGGTGTCCCCATGTGCCTGCTGCTCTTGTCCTTCTCGGTGGTAGAGGTCACGGTTTGGGAGGAGCTGTCGAAGAAGCCTTGGCGAGTTGCTACAGTGCATCCTGTGGATGGTGCACACTGCAGCCACAGTGCGCCGGTGGTGAAGGGAGTGAATGTTTAGGGTGGATGGGGTGCCAATCAAGCGGGCTGCTTTGCCTTGGATGGAGTCGAGCTTCTTGAGTGTTGTTGGAGCTGCACTCATCCAGGCAAGTGGAGAGTATTCCATCACACTCCAGACTTGTGTCTTGTAGATGTTGGAAAGGCTTTGGGGAGTCAGGTGGTGAGTCACTCACTGCAGAATACCCAGCCTCTGACCTGCTCTTGTAGACACAGTATTTATATGGCTGGTCCAGTTAAGTTTCTGGTCAATGGTGATCCCCAGGATGTTGATGGTGGGGGATTCGGCAATGGTAATGCCGTTGAATGTCAAGGGGAGGTGGTTAGACTCTCTCTTGTTGGAGATGGTCATTGCCTGGCACTTGTCTGGGGCGAATGTTACTTGCCATTTATGAGCCCAGGTTGTCCAGGTCTTGCTGCATGTGGGCTCGGACTGCTTTATTATTTGAGGGGTTGCGAATGGAACTGAACACTGTGCAATCATCAGCGAACATCCCCATTTCTGACCTTATGATGGAGGGATGGTTATTGATGAAGCAGCTGAAGATGGTTGGGCCTTGGATACTGCCCTGAAGAACTCCTGCAGGAATGACCTGGGGCTGAGATGATTGGCCTCCAACAACCACTACCATCTTCCTTTGTGCTTGGTATGACTCCAGCCACTGGAGAGTATATATAAATACATATATATAAAAATAGATGTAGATATAAACTCACTTCACTTCATATAAACCCGCACACTATATAAAAAACCAAAAAAATATATAGGTAAACCCAAACCATGTTTTTAAACCCATAACAATTAATATCAACCCACACCACTATATATAACACACACCACTATATATAAATCCACACTATATATAAATCCACACTATATATAAATCCACACTGCTATATATAAACCAAAACCACTGTATATAAACCCACACCACTGTATATAAACCCATGCTACCATATAAACCCACCACTATCTATAAATACATACTATATATAAACTCACACTCCTGTATATATAAATCCACACCACTATATATAAACTCAGACCACTTTGCATAAACCCGAAAATATATACAAATGCACCCCACTCTGGTGTATATTTAAATATTATGTACATAAACCCACACCACTGAATATAAGCCCACACCACTATACTTAAACACAAACTACTACATATAAACCCACACTACTATATATAAATCCACACCACGATATATAATCACAGAACAATTTATATATAAACCCGCAAAACTTAATATAAATCCACAGCGATACATATAAATCCACACAGCTATACATAAACCCACATTATTATATATAAATCCAAACTGCTGTATATATATAAACCCACACCACTGTATATAAACCCACACCACTGTACATAAACCCACACCACTACATATATGAACTTACATGACGAAAAAGAAACCCACACCACTCTATATATAAACCCACACCACTATACATAAACACACACTACTACATATATGAACCTACATTATGATATGGAAACCCACACCATAATATATATAAACCCACATCACTGTATATAAACCCACACCGCGATATATAAACCCACACCGCGATATATAAAACCACACCACCATATATAAACCCACACGACTGGATATAAACCCACAACACTACATATCTAAATCCACACTACTATACATAAACCCAAACTATATATGACTATACATGCTACTGTATATATAAACTCACATCACTGTATGTATAAACCTACACCACTGTATATAAACCCACAATACTATATATAAACCCAAACTATATACGACTATACATGCTACTTGATATATAAACCCACATCACTGTCTGAATAAACCCACACTACTGTATATAAACCCAAACTACTGTATATAAACCCACACTATTTATAAACCGACACTACTGTTTATATAAAACCACATTACTATATATATAAAATCCCACACCACTGTATATATCAACCCAAACCACTAATATATAAACCCACACCACTCTAAATATAAACCCACACCACTCTATATATAAACCCACACCACTCTATATATAAACACACACCACTCTATACATAAACCCACACCACTCTATATATAAACCCACACCACTCTATATATAAACCCACACCACTCTATATATAAACCCACACCACTCTATATATAAACCCACACCACTCTATATATAAACCCACACCACTCTATATATAAACCCACACCACTGTTTATATAAACCCACACCACTCTATATATAAACCCACACCACTCTATATATAAACCCACACCACTCTATATATAAACCCGCACCACTCTATACATAAACCCACACCACTGTTTATATAAACCCACACCACTCTGTATATAAACCCACACCACTCTATATATAAACACACACCACTCTATATATAAACCCACACCACTCTATATATAAACACACACCACTCTATATATAAACCCACACCACTCTATACATAAACCCACACCACTGTTTATATAAACCCACACCACTCTGTATATAAACCCACACCACTCGATATATAAACCCACACCACTCTATATATAAACCCACACCACTCTATATATAAACCCACACCACTCTATATATAAACCCACACCACTCCATATATAAACCCACACCACTCTATATATAAACCCACACCACTCTATACATAAACCCACACCACTGTTTATATAAACCCACACCACTCTGTATATAAACCCACACCACTCGATATATAAACCCACACCACTCTATATATAAACCCACACCACTCTATATATAAACCCACACCACTCCATATATAAACCCACACCACTCTATATATAAACCCACACCACTCTATATATAAACCCACACCACTCCATATATAAACCCACACCACTCTATACATAAACCCACACCACTGTTTATATAAACCCACACCACTCTGTATATAAACCCACACCACTCGATATATAAACCCACACCACTCTGTATATAAACCCACACCACTCTATATATAAACCCACACCACTCTATATATAAACCCACACCACTCTATATATAAACCCACACCACTCTATATATAAACCCACACCACTCTATGCATAAACCCACATCACTCTATATATAAACCCACACCACTCTATACATAAACCCACACCACTCTGTATATAAACCCACACCACTCTATATATAAACCCACACCACTCTATATATAAACCCACACCACTCTATATATAAACCCACACCACTCTATATATAAACACACACCACTCTATATATAAACCCACACCACTCTATATATAAACCCACACCACTCTATATATAAACCCACACCACTCTATATATAAACCCACACCACTCTGAACATAAACACACACCACTCTATATATAAACCCACACCACTCTATATATAAACCCACACCACTCTATATATAAACCCACACCACTCTATATATAAACCCACACCACTCTATATATAAACCCACACCACTCTGAACATAAACACACACCACTCTATATATAAACCCACACCACTATATATATAAACCCACACCACTCTATATATAAACACACACCACTCTATATATAAACCCACACCACTCCATACATAAACACACACCACTCTATATATAAACCCACACCACTCTATATATAAACCCACACCACTCTATATATAAACCCACACCACTCTATATATAAACCCACACCACTCTATACATAAACCCACACCACTCTATATATAAACCCACACCACTCTATATATAAACCCACACCACTCTATATATAAACACACACCACTCTATATATAAACCCACACCACTCCATACATAAACACACACCACTCTATATATAAACCCACACCACTCTATATATAAACCCACACCACTCTATATATAAACCCACACCACTCTATATATAAACCCACACCACTCTATATATAAACCCACACCACTCTATATATAAACCCACACCACTATATATATATAAACCCACACTACTGTACATAAACTCACAACACTGTATATATAAACCGTACCACTATATATATATAAACCTACAATACTAAGGGGGAAAAATTGGATAGGGGCCGTTTTTGGGCGGGGGTAGCGTGATGTGCTTTACCCCACGGTCAATGACCCCGGCGCAGGCAGGACACAAGTTTTGACCCATCCCAGGACTTCCCTGCGATCAGCGTTCCATCCCAGGTCTTGCACCTGGAATCAATGCAATTCACACATTCCACCACCAGAGGGGGGGGCAATCTCTTAAACAGAGGATGGTCCTCAGAAATCTCTTAAAGGGAGCTGGTACCTGTAATTTGCTGAAAATAACAGTCGACTGTCTGCACGGAGTCTGAACGGAGATCAGACATCACACACGTAAAACTCAGATGCAGGTCCAATCCCTATGTTTACACACTGATGAGTTATGTTAAAACATTCAATAAAGGTTGCGCACTACGAAATCCCACATCCCCCAATCTGCCCACCAGACCTCACCAATCTGCCGATCTGAGTTGGTACCAGGCCTGCGAGACTGCGTGCACCAAGGTTCTCTGCTGATGCACTAGAGGCCTTGGTGCAAGAGATGGACAGAAGGAGGATCATCCTATATCTGCAGGGTGGGGGTGGGGGAGGGGAAAGAGGCCCTCCAGACATATACTCAAAAGGCAGTGGGAGGCAGCGGGGGACGAAGTCAATCCCAGGCGCACAGCATCATGAACATGGATACAGTGCAGGAAGAAGTTCAATGCTTTAACATGAGTGTTCAAGGTGAGTGAGGTCAACTGTCAAGTGGTGTCTCCAACCAACTGCCCCACACACGACACCCCCATCACCCACATACCAACAAACTCTTTCCATCAGTACTCAACTCTTCCCATCAGATGCTTCCTCTCACCCTTACACATTACCACTGTTTCAAGCCGTCCACCCACAACTCACAGGCCACACACACTGGCAGCTATTCAACCATGACAGGAACATCACCCAGGCACACGTCCTGCTTTCTTGCAGGAGAAGGTGGCACATATCAAGAGGCAGCAAGTGACAGTGGCATTCAGCCCCTCGAGCCTGTTCCACCATTCAATGAGATCATGGTGGACCTGTGACCTAACTCCATATACCCACCTTAGCCCCATATCCCATAATACCCTTGGTTCACAGAAATCTATCAATCTCAGATTTAACATTCACAAGTGAGCTAGCATCAACTGCCGTCTGCAGAAGAGCGTTCCAAACATCTCCCACCCTTTGCGTGTAGAAGCATTTCCTAACTTCACTCCTGCACCTCCTGGCTCTAAATGTTAGGCTATGTCCCCGCGGCCTAGTATTCAAGTGTAGGAGACCTCCGAAAACAGTTACAAATGTCTCGGCAGCCAGAAACAATAATCCAGCAACTAACCTGTAAATCCTGCATGGTCCCTTTAAATAGTGCCAGTGGGGGGGTCCTCCAGGCACTCTAAGACACGTTCAGATGGTCAGGGTTAAGACTGTGGGTTGAGTTGAGCGTTAAGTCCCAAAATGGTGTCGATCACTTTAAATCAGCGTTGCACACTGACTGAAGCCATTTTCTCCCTACTTTACATGATTCCAGCGTTCGTTATCTGCGCCTGCAGATTCACTGGGAGCTACACGGCCCAATTTAGCGCCCAGTGAATCTGTTCCTATGTACCAGCGACAGTTGATGACTGCGCACCATGTACATGGCCAGCACTATGGATGAGGACATCATTAAAGTTATCCAGTTGTCCTGTGATCCACAATAGGGCCACGTACCTAGTGTGCGGGCTCGCTCTGGTCAGAGATCGGTGGAGAGCTGAGACACTTGTGTTCCATGGGATTGAATTACGACCCAGATTGCAGTCCATATGAAACAAGAAAAGAGGATAAGTGAGTGTGTCCCCCTGGCCCCCATCAGTTTTGGGTATACCGGCAGGGATCAATATGCCCACTGAGGATAGTCCCCTTTTTAAAAGAGATTTTTCGGAGTAATTTACCCTCCGCAATCCAGACAAAGATGGAGATGCACTGCGGGGGTGATTTTAACGGCGGGAAATTAGCAGGTTCGGGTGTAACACCGATTTTACACCCAGATAGAAAGAAAGACTTGCATTTATATAGCACCTTTCACCGCAGGACGTCCCAAACTGCTTTACAGCCAATGAAGTACTTTTTGAAGCATAGCCTCTGTTGTAATGCAGGAAATGTGGCAGCCAATTTGCACACAGCAAGATCCCACAAACAGCAATGAGACGTTGACCAGATCATCTGTTTCAGTGATGTTGATTGAGGGATAAATATTGGCCAGGACACCGGGGAGAACTCCCCTGTTCTTCTTCGAATTGTGCCCTGGGAACTTTTACATCCCCCCGAGAGGGCAGACGGGGCCTCGGTATAACGAATCATCCGAAGGGCAGCAGCTTCGACAGTGCAGCACTCCCTCAGTACTGTCCCTCCGACAGTGCAGCACTCCCTCAGTACTGTCCCTCCGACAGTGCAGCACTCCTTCAGTACTGTCCCTCTGACAGTGCAACATCCCTCACTACTGATCCTCTGACAGTGCAGCACTCCCTCACAACTGACCCTCCGACAGCGCAGCACTCCCTCACTACTGACCCTCCGACAGTGCGGCACTCCCTCCCTACTGACCCTCCGACAGTGCAGCACTCCCTCACTACTGACCCTCCGACAGTGCAGCACTCCCTCACTACTGCCCCTCCGACAGTGCGGCACTCCCTCCCTACTGACCCTCCGACAGTGCGGCACTCCCTCCCTACTGACCCTCCGACAGTGCAGCACTCCCTCAGTACTGACCCTCCGACAGTGCAGCGCTCCCTCAGTACTGACCCTCCGACAGTGCAACACTCCCTCAGTACTGCACTGGAGTGTCAGCCTTAATTTCATGCTGAAGTCTCGAGTGGGACTTGAACCCATGACTTTCTGACACCAAGGCCACTGAGCTACAGCTGATTCATCGAAATGACTTCAATGGAGAGTAATATCGGGCGGGGTGTAAATCCAGCATTGTATCTGATCTCGTCAGATTGCCTGGGCGGGTTAGGTTAAAATTGCCTGTAGTGAAGGTACGACAGCTAAAGTAATACCCCAGTCTGTTATTTGAGCATTTCATGTGATTGGTGATACAGGAAAATGAAAGGATCAGACCAGACTGCCACAGATAGCCACAAGGTCCTTTTCGTATCCTTAACCCAAACCTCAGTACAGAATCAGTCAAATCTAAGGTCTCGCCAAACCAAAAATAAACCCACCTCCACCCCTGTGGTCTGTGAACAACCAGAGGATGGAAGGACCAGCCAGGACAGGGAGGCAGAACGAAGGCAGAAGCATTACCAGGGGTAGAGGAGAAAGGAGTGGTAACAATGATTTTGGACGGTCCAGACAATAATCCTGGGAATTATATTGACCCTTCCCCCCATAGTAGAATTGTTGCAGTCGGCTAGAGAAACGGAGTGGCAAGAATTCTCTGGATCCCCGAGAAATTGGAGAGGGCAAAGTTGGGGCCGTGTGAGAGTTACTGCAACTTTGGACACCAACCCATGGTGACACATCTGCATGTCCTATGACCTCTAGTAATAGACCGCCATGTGTGCCCCTAATCATCTGTCTTGGGACGACTGATGTTTAATTTGTTAGACACGGGGACAGGTGTTGCCCACGGTATCGATAGACCCGTTGAACATACAAAGGGTGGTGTTAGCAGATCTTAACGGGAAATGCTCACACTGCCGCCAGGACAGTATGGTGTCAGCAACACTGGGCCTGCACGCATTTGCTTTTAGATTCATGTGTTGGGCCCTTCTCTGGAATGTATTATTATTATTGGGAAGGACGTACATTCCCCTTCAGGGCTGGTAATAGATGTGTGACCGGAAAAGCCCAGGGACAAGCCAGTCCTTTCAGATGTAATAGCAATCCAATCGATCCTTTGACTCAACACAAAACTGATGCTCACAACTCAATCCCGATGTCCCAACAGATTGAGGATTCCATTCCTCCCGATCACTCACAAAGTGGTTAATTAGTTACATCATTTTACTGACATGTTTGCAATATCTAAGACTGGTTGTGATCCATCAATGCGGGCCCTTGTGGTGAATGAATGTCCATTCCCCAATACTGTACCAATGTAAAATGTTCTCTCTTTCAACTAGGGGTCGTTCGCCAATGTTACTCCACTTGTGACAGCCGCATTTGGCCGGTCCGGATACCCGATGATACAAAGCGTCTCACTATTGATGACTGGTGCTAGAACCAACAAACTTTAGCTGCAGCCTCTCCTGTTCAAAATATGCCTCAAGTTCAGTCTCGTGTGCCCCCCACGTCTGTTATTTTTCCGGACCGGCCAAATGCGGTAGAAGGGTCCAATCAATATATATTGGCGTTTACCTTTGGAGGGCCTGCTTGCCATGAGGATTCCATGATTGCCCAGTCCTGTCCCATTCCCTCATGAAATCCATACTGGAACCTGTGGTTTTATTTTAAGTGGATGATATGTTGATGTCCATAAGGGCAGCAGAAGCCCATTTCCAGGTCCTCCATGTTTTGTTTTGCCGATGTTCAGTCTCTCAAAGGCACAACTGCTGTGTCCTTCCCAAGCCGTTAGTTAACAGGCCTCTTCCCGAGAGCACGATAGCTCACTCCACCCCATGACCGAGAGACTTCACACCGTGTTTCTGGGTGTCATTGGATTTTCTTGCCAGTTAATTCACGGAATTGAAACCCCCCCTCCTCCAATATGATCCCCTGAAGAAGGGTCGTGCTTGGGGTATGAACAGAATCCTGTCTGAACACCTGTATCACCCTAAAGCAGGCCCTAACTCTGGCCCCTTCTTCAGCCACACCTAATTTAACATTCCCCTTCCATCTTGAAGTGTCTTGCTCCTCCACTGCATTGTCTGCGGCTCTTTCTCAAGAGATTCATGGTCTTTGCTGCCCGGTTGCATACCCGAGCCGTGTGTTGACATCAGTTGAGAAGAACTTCTCCCTGTGTGAGTTGCAAGTGTCAGCCTCCACATGGGCTGTCCCAATAATTCACTCCTCTCACTGGTTATAGAAAGACTTGCATTTTATCCAGCACCTTTCACAACCTCAGCACTTTACAACCAATGAAGTGCTTTTGAAGTGTAGTCACTGTTGTAATGTAGGTAATGTAGCAGCCCATTTGCGACCAGCAAACTCCCACAAACAGCAATGTGATAATGACCAGATAATCTGTTTTAGTGATGTTGGTTGAGGGATAAATGTTGGCCAGGACCCCACAGGCATGGGGAAAGAAATATATTTTGACCTTTGCTGATACTTTTACAAAATGGCTGGAAGCAATCGCAGCGATGGATAATTCGGCCTTTGCCACAGCAAGGGCACTAGTAGGCCAGGTCCTCACTGGATGGGGCTTACCACAGGAGGTGGGTTCCAATGGGGAGTTAATAAAGAGATGTCTATGATTACTAGGTATTAAACAGTAACTCTACATCCCAAGTCCTCGGGAATAGTGGGGAGATTGAATCACACTCTAAAAACAATACGACACAAATTTGTGTCCCTAAATGGAAGGGACTGGGACCAGAAATTGCCTTTAGGTCTCATGGGTGTAAGATCCACAGGGTGATTTGGGTGTCCTTGTACACGAATCACAGAAAGTTAACATGCAGGCATAGCAAGCAATTAGGAAGGCAAATAATATGTTAGCCTTTATTGCAAAGGGGTTGGACAATAAGGGTAAGGAGGTCTTGCTGCAATTATATCAGGCTCTGGTGAGAACACACCGAGAGTACTGTGTACAGTTTTGCGAGGATGTACTTGACTTCGAGGGGGTTCAACGAAGGTTCACTGGATTGATTCCTGGGGTGAGAGGTTGTCCTAGATTGAGTAGGATGGACCGATACTCTCTGGAGGTTAGAAGAACGATCTCATTGATATGTATAAAATTCTTAGAGAGCTTGACAGGGTAGATGCTGAGAGGCTGTTTCCCCAGCTGGCAAGTCTAGAACAAGGGGTCAAAGTCTCAAGATAAGGGGTCGGCCATTTCGGACCGAGATGAGGAAAAATTTCTTCACTGATGGTTGTGAATCTTTGGAATTCTCTACCCCAGAGGGCTGTGGACGCTTAGTCGTTGAGTATATTCAAAACTGAGATCGATAGATTTTTGGACACTGAGGGAATGAAGTGATGTGGGGATAGGGCGGGAAAGTGGAGTTGAGGTCGAAGATCTGCCATGATCTTATTGAATGGCGGAGCAGGCTCGAGGGGCCACATGGCCTACTCCTGCTCCTATTTCTTATGTTCTTCCACCAGATTCAGTCCCTATGCACTGAGACTGCCAGAACAGCTCATTAATGAGGGGTTGTTGGACTCTCTGGAGGAGTATTTATCGAACTGAGTGTGCAATTAATTTGGAAATAAGGAATGGGTGACCTGTCGATTGGGCAGGGATACAGATACAACAAAGAGATATCAAGAACTTACATATATGGAACATTTCAAGTGGAGAGGGCCATTTGTAGTGAAAGTACAGACCAAGGATAGGAAACAATGCCCAGAGGATAAATGGGTACATGTTGACCAGACAAAATCTTATAAAGGAACATGATACTAAACCTCTACGTTTTCCTCTGTACCTCCAGGAACAACTGGACAGTGGAGGTCCCATCCTACTATGTGCAGCAGGAATTGTGCTAAAGGAATCTAACCAAGCACAATCTAGAAATATCACCCATGCCCTTGTAGTAATAAAACCTGGCCCTCCAACAGGAGTCCTGCCCCATGAATATCATGGTATTATGATTCAGAATGTACAATATGTAGTGACCTACACTGGCTCCCGGTCCAACAACGCCTCGATTTTAAAATTCTCATCCTTGATCCAAATCCCTCCACGGCCTTGACCCCACCCTCCCCCATCTCTGTAACCTCCTCCAGTCCGACATCCCTCCGAGATTCCTGCGCTCCTCTAATTCTGGCTTCTTGCACATCCCCGATTTTAATCGCTCCACCATTAGCGGTCGGGCCTTCAGCTGCCTCGGCCCTAAGCTCTGGAATTCTCGTATCTCGCAAGGTTAAGGGATAGAAAGGGAAGAAATATTGCAGTAGGTGAATGGGGGGTGGTGGTGAGAAAGGGGAAGGAGATACGGGAAGACATATCCGAGGGGGATAGAGGTTACTTTAGAGTATGAGATTGAGGAACAGACTTTTGTATTTGGATAGAGAAATGGCTAACTTACTACGCCAAGAATTTAACTTCCAGAAGATAGATCGCCATTAGTAATGGTCGGCAGGGTGTTGGGAGGTGAGACTGTTCTATGTCAATATAAATGCATGATTATTATGAATCATTGTGCTGTGCTAACTAAAATTAAGTTTCTGAAAAAAACAACTATACGGAAAGGGTTAAACACCCATGTCAATTGAAAAATGAACAAGCTTGCACAGGAAGGATGGGAGTTATTTTAACCTCCATGAACAGGTGGGTTGGGGGCGGGTGGGAGTTGAAAATAGTTGTTTTTTGGGTCGCAACCGTAACCCGGCTTTATTTCTGGGTTTAATGTCGGCGTGTAAAATACAGGCTTCCCACTGGGAATGCAAAATCCGAAAATTTTGCAGTTGCGACCCAAAAAAACAATTATTTTCAACTTCCACCCGCTCCCAACCCACCCGTTCTTGGGGGTTAAAATCACCCCCGATATGTCTATAATGGCTCCAATGAGAAAAAATAGTGAACGACTGAAAAATAATAAGCACAAGGACCTTAAGGATGGTTAAAGAGATAAAAAGACTTTGGGCCATAATTTGCTGTAGTAGGGCATCTGCCATTAGTTAGGTTTTATTTAACATGTAGGTTTTAAAATTTTTTGCGTGGCAAGTTGCTGAAAGTGCGAGCTGGTAATGGCACAGCGAGGGAAACAGGGCATCTGGGACTCGAGTGAAGGGGTCGAGTAACTGGGCAGCTCCTTAATCAGATTGAAGGATTGTGAAATAAACAATGCAAGGACTGAGAAGGAAGTGTAAATTAGAGTGGGTGAATTCAACGTCAAATCGGGTCCGGAAAAAGAAATAGAGGGAAATAGAGACTGGATTGAGAGAGAAAAAGAGAGACAGAAGGGAAAAGTAATTTTTTTTTTAAATTACATTTTTTAAATCTCCAACAATTGAAACCTGAAGGAATGAGACCCCACACTTACAATAGTTAATTTCCAGAGCCAGAGAGGTTGATTGGTAGTAATTAACATTTACCACATCGTTAAAAGGGCAGTTAGACTGGAATGAACAAGACTTAACTTTCTGCGGCAAGTTCAGTTCCTATCTACCGTGCAGCCATTCGATGCATTTCAGTGGTCAAGCAGATGGTGAGATGCCGTTTTTGCGAAGCTAACAGCGGAGCAGCACAGCTCAGACAGCAACTTTCGGATATCCGCATCTGCCCCTCGCCTGAAGTTGTTTATATTCGTTCATGGGATGTGGGCGTCGCTGGCGAGGCCAGCATTTATTGCCCATCCCTAATTGCCCTTGAGAAGGTGGTGGTGAGCCACCTTCTTGAACCAATGCAGTCCGTGTGGTGAAGGTTCTCCTGCAGTGCTGTTAGGAAGGGAGTTCCAGGATTTTGACCCAGCGACGATGAAGGAACGGCGATATATTTCCAAGTCGGGATGGTGTGTGACTTAGAGGGGAATGTGCAGGTGGCGTTGTTCCCATGTACCTGCTGCTCTTGTCCTGGGTTTGGGAGGTGCTGTCGAAGAAGCCTTGGCGAGTTGCTGCAGTGCATCCTGTGGATGGTACACACTGCAGCCACTGTACGCCGGTGGTGAAGGGAGTGAATGTTTAGGGTGGTGGATGGGGTGCCAATCAAGCGGGCAGCTTTGTCCTGGATGGTGTTGAGCTTCTTGAGTGTTGTTGGAGCTGCACTCATCCAGGCAAGTGGAGAGTATTCCATCACACTCCTGACTTGTGCCTTGTAGATGGTGGAAAGGCTTTGGGGAGTCAGGAGGTGAGTCACTCGCCGCAGAATACCCAGCCTCTGACCTGCTCTTGTAGCCACGGTATTGATATGGCTGGTTGCTGGACCATTTGAGCATAATTAATGGCGAGCTCCATTAGCCTCACCATTATTTTGACAGCAAAATCTGGGCCATTCGGACTGGTTAAAAGCAGCCCATGGACTTTGAAAATAGCGACACTTCCAGGACAAGCCCTCCAGTGAAGGATGGGTACAAGTTCATCCAGAAGGGAGACTGGATCGGTTGTGGGTAATGGGAAACCAAAATAATTGACAAAAGAACTCAAGTTCGAAGAAAGAAAGAGAAGCTGAATTATTAACGTCAGATAAAATTTGATATAGCTGATGAGTTTAAGTTTAGTTTAGTCTCAGTGAGTTGGCCATGGAAGATTAATAAAGGATTATGGACATCCTCATAACTTTAAGGATGTCAGAACATATTGATAATTTCCTGGCAATAGTCAGATTGGGCAGTGAACCTCTGAAAAAGTTAATTGAGAAATGCAGAGACGGAATCCAGGTCCCTGTTATAAAGCAGTAAATAAACAAACATCCACATGGATTGACAGCTGGTCTTGCAAATTGGACAAATAAATATAACAATGGTCAACACGGATTAAACACTTGGCTCTATAATACCTGGGTGGAATTAATATAACAATTGGCAGAATGGTCGATTACACTGAACAATATTTAACCCTTCGGGGTGCTTACAGTAAAAGTTTAAAGGAACGAATGGAAAAAACAACGGGACAAGATGTCCCATGGGCAAGAAATAAGTGAACTCTAGAGAAATAACAAGGTCTGGGAGATTTATTAGATCCAAGAAAGGAGACGGAAAACTCAGAATTCATTTTTTAATTGAACAACATAAAGGAGGACGTCAGTGAAAGAAACAAAAACACAAGCAATTGTATTACAAGAAGCAAATAATCAGTGTGAGACTGTGTGTGGTGGAGAGCAACAGAGGTTACAAAATGAAATCTAGGAGTGAAAAAAAAAGGACAAATGATCTTACACGGGAAAAAGTAGAATTGGAGTAACAGTTAGTAAAAACAAATTTGAACAATAAGTTGGAAGGAGAAAATAAAAACTGGTTAAATTGCACTTAGGAACAGGAGGAGGCCATTCAGCCCCTCGAGCCTGTTCCGCCATTCAATTGGATCATTGCTGATCTGTATCTCAACTCCATCTACCCGCCTTGGTTCCGTAACCCTTAATACCCTCGCTGAACAAAAATCGATCAATCTCAGTTTTGACATTTTCAATTGACCCCCAGACTCAGCAGTTTTTTGGGGGAGAGAGTTCCAGATTTCCATTAACCTGTGTGTGAAGAAGTGATTTCTGACATCACCCCTGAACGGCCTAGCACTAATTTTAAGGTTATGCCCCCCCCCGATACTGAACTCTCCCACCAGAGGAAATAGTTTCTCTCTATCCACCCTATCAAATCCTTCAATCATCTTAAACACCTCAAGTAGATCATCCCTCAATCTTCTATACTCAAAGTCAGATCCAAGAAAATACTACCTTTCATTTTACTGAGATGCACGAGGAAAAATTGAAAGTATTTACATCAACAGAATTGCGCTACACAGGCTTACAGAAACATGATGGGTAGCGACAGTGATAATGTAGCTAATCAACTAATGGTTCCCGTATATTTTATCAGGTTTGCATTTCTTGATGCAATTTAGGTGTTTTTTTTATAAAACTTCAATTTTGAGAACTTATACAGTTATACAATGTGCTGTGGTCACTTAAGATAGCAACGATACCAGTAAATAAGTAATATACTCAGTTAAACATCTCTGTGAAACTAGTAATTGGGGTAATAAAAAAAAACTTGTGTGTCTTAACTGTTTAAAAATTGTCCGTTTAGTTAAAATTAAAGAGGATTAACCTAGATCCAATTAAGCTGAAGATTACTTGGCAGAATTCATATGCACTTCATTGGGCAAATCGTACCTGTGACATTTTAATTGCATCATCATCTTTGTGGAAATTTATTTTATATTAAGCTGATTGCAGCAGTTTTCACAAATCCACAGTGTGCATTAAACCACCGTAAAACCATTGGAAAAGCAGGGGGCAGCATGGTTCTACTGTTTCTTCCAGTCATTGAGAATCTAAGATCAGATCTTCAACTCTGCTTCAATATTTACCAAGTAAAAATCTTGCTAGTTACAGTTCTCAGCGTAAAGAAATTATGCTTACATTTATTACTATTAGTTTTAAGTTTCAGGGCTTATGTTCATAGAATCATAGAAAATGTACGGCACAGAAGGAGGTCATTCAGCCCATCTTGTCCGTGCCGGCCGAAAACGAGCCACCCAGCCTAATCCCACTTTCCAGCACTTGGTCTGCAGCCTTGAAGGTCACAGCACTTCAGGTGCACATCCAGGTACTTTTTAAATGAGTTGAGGGTTTCTGCCTCTACCACCTGTTCAGGCAGTGAGTTCCAGACCCCGACCACCCTCTGGGTGAAAAAGATTTCCCTCAGCTCCCCTCTAATCCTTCTACCAATTACTTTAAATCTGTGCCCCCGGTTATTGACCTCTGCTAAGGGAAATAGGTCCTTCCTATCCACTCTATCTAGGCCGCTCATAATTTTATACACCTCCTTAAATCTCCCCTCAGCCTCCTCTGTTCCAAAGAAAACGACCCCAACCTATCCAATCTTTCCTCGCAGCTAAAATTCTCCAGTCTTGGCAACATCCTTGTAAATCGCCTCTGCACCTTCTCTGGTGCAATTACATCTTTCCTGTAATGTGGTGACCAGAACTGTACGCAGTACTCAAGCTGTGGCCTAACTAGTATTTTATAAAGTTTTAACACAACCTCCCTGCTCTTATATTCTATGCCTCGGCTAATAAAGGAAAGTATTCCATATGCCTTCTTAACCACCTTATCTACCTGTCCTGCTACCTTCAGCGATCTGTGGACATGCACTCCAAGGTCCCTCACTTCCTCTACACCTCTCAGTATCCTCCCATTTATTGTGTACTCCCTTGCCTTGTTTGCCCTCCCCAAATACATTACCTCACACTTCTCCGGATTGAATTTCTTCCCACCTGACCAGTCCATTGAAATCTTCCTGCAGTCCACAGTTTTCCTCCTCACTATCAACCAAATGGCCAATTTTTGTATCATCTGCAAACTTCTTAATCATGCCCCCTACATTTAAGTCCAAATCATTAATATACACCACAAAAAGCAAGGGACCGAGTACTGAGCCCTGCGGAACCCAACTGGAAACAGCCTTCCAGTCGCAAAAACACCCTTCGACTATTACCCTTTGTTTCCTGCCAATTTTGGATCCAACTTGCCACTTTCCCTTGGATCCCATGGGCTTGTACTTTTTTGACCAGTCTGCCATGTGGGACCTTGTCAAAAGCCTCGCTAAAATCCACGTAGACTACATCAAATGCACTATCCTCAGCGACCCTCCTTGTTACCGCCTCAAAAAATGTTAAGTGTATATAAACAACTTGACTAATTAGTTTCACTAATTTACGGAATCTACTTTCGAACCCTTACAGTTAGAGCCTCAAGTTCTGTTTTATGTTGACGACTTGCTTGTACAGAGACGCCAGTGCAACATCTCCAAGTGTTACCACACTTATTCACAGCACCGTCACAAGCTGGGCTAAAACTCAACCTGTCAAAGAGCCATTTTTAACCCATTCAGCACCTATTCCCGCCCACAATGTTTCCGCACAGGTTGGATGCCCGGTCCCAGACCGAGTGAATGATATATTAAGGTTACCCCCACCCCATGACCTAAAAAAATACTCGGGGCATTTTGAGGGCTTTTCGGATTCTCTCCGATGGTTCATACCTAAATTTGCGGATATCACAAAACCATTGTATTTTCTTCTTAAAAAAAAGGATCAACGGTGAGAATGGACTGCAGCCAGACAAGACACCTTCTTTCTTAAAGAGGCACTGACTCTGCCTGGATTCCACAGATCCCACATGCCCATTTCGTTCAGAAGTCTCGTGCTCCTCTTCTGCGATATCGACTGCCTTATTCCAGAGGGTACAAGGACTCCGTTGGGCCGTTGCTTATCCTAGCCATGTCCTGACATCAGCAGAACCACCGTTTTCTGCTACGTGAGCTTCGCGTCCGAGCCACAACCTGGGCTGTCCACTATTTTGCGCCTATTACAGGGTTTAACAGAACTGATCTACACTCTTCACACCGGCCCACTTTGTCTGTTAATTGTCCAACGCCTACAAGAAGGTTGAGCATCAAACTGGGCTCAATCGCTCCAGGATCCGGACATCCATAGTGTTCCAACCAAACCAACTGCGGTCAGTCAAGTCTGGCTGTGCTATTAGAGATGCTGCCGGTGTGACATCTCTTCCCCACCGGCCTCTGTACCCTTTATACCATGGAAGGAAGGCGCCCAAAGCCCTTCTTTTTGTATATACCGATGGTACACCATTTTACTCTGGAGGAGTACAGTATTCGGGTGTAAGTATAGTATCTGTCCCTCCCTCCTCATGGTGTTAGGGCCCATTCTGTCCAATATGGTGAAGGTGCAGCCGTAGCCGCTGCTCTTGAAGCCCTTTAATTCCCTGCCTGGTGCCCCCATTGTGGTGTCTCCTGTTTATTGACTCTTCCTTTTTTGTGCAATTCGTTAAACCAAACAGGGAGAAACTGGGTGATTAATGATTTCACTTCCTCTGATGGGAAGCCAGTCCATTATGCCCACTTGTTTCAATACATTTTTTGCTTCGGAAATAATGCCCTGATTGCTATTAGTATTAAAAGGGACACTTCCGCACTCCAGGGTCTGATAAATCCAGGAATGATTGACTGGATCTGTTAGTACATCACCGTGCCCAAGGGAGGCAGATTTAGGAAGCACCTTCCCCAATACCAGTATCTGCTGTGACATGAGCAAAAGGGGAGAAAATGACAACAGAACAAGAGATACCACATATTCAATAATTGCAGGCATAAAATACCGAAATCTGATCACTGAATGGGTTTCTGGAGGGAACCACAACCACAAATCCACCCAAAATTTCATCCACATTTAAATAAGTTGACAGCAGAAGAAATTGTGCTCCATACAGCCCATTCTCCAGTACTGAAAGGAGGCTTAATGAGTTGGGCCATATTACTGTACATGGCACACAGTGTCTCAACAGCTGGACACAATAATGAAAACCACACAATGGGTAAAAGACTTTGGCTGTTAAAAGAAAAACTTGCATTTTATATAGCGCCTTTCACAACCTCAGGACGTCCCAAAGCACTTCACAACCAATGAAGTGCCTTTGAAGTGTAGTCACTGTTGTAATGTAGAAAACGTGGCAGCCAATTTGCGCACAGCAAGGTCCCAAAAACAGCAGTGTGATAATGACCAGATAACTGTTTTAGGTATTGGTTGAGGGATAAATATTGGTCAGGACTCCCCTGCTCTTCTTCAATAATGCCTTGGGATCTCTTACCTCCACCTGAAAGAGCAGACAGGGCCTCGGTTCAATGTCTCATCCAAAGAGCAGCACCTCTGACAGTGTAGCACTCCCTCAGTACCCCTGAAGCGTGAGCCTAGATTTTGTGCTCAAGTCTCGGGAGTGGGACTTGAACCCACACCCTTTTGACTCTGAGGTGAGAGTGCTCCCAACTGAGCCACGGCTGACCAGAAATGACGAAGGATGTAACAATACGTTATAACCAACGACACACATGCACCCACATAAACCCGACCACGACAAAACAAAGCCCCCACCCCGGTGACCCTACTAAAAGAGGGATCATGATTGATTGAATAGAGCCTTTAACCACAACCGCAAGATGAAACAAATATATTTTAACTGTAGTGGACCCCTTTTCAAAATGGGTGGAAGCTATCCCAAGTGCTGGAGCTCTGAAAGGACAAGTTAGCACTCAGTGGGATTCGCCAAAGGAAATTGACTGACCAAGGTCCCCATTATACTGCAGAGGCCGTGCGTGAATGCATGAATCTGTTGCGCATAAAGACAACAGCTTCACATTTCATACTGTCTCCAGTCACCCGGGACAGTGGAAAGAGCAAATTGCACTTCAAAAATAATTGTCAGAAAACGTGTAGCAACAATTGGAATGTGAAGTGGCCATTAGCCTGGGTGGCCAGAGGATCAACTCCTTCCTCCGCCAGGGGATTGAGTCCCTAAAGACAAGGTGAAGTACGTGACTCCCACCTCATGTACGAGGGGTTGTCGGGACTCTCTGAAACGAGCAGTTGATCAAACTGAAGATTAATCTAAAGAAGGTCATCAGGTAAATTAACGAGTGGACTGCCCACCAATTGGGAAGGTTTACTGATACAGTAAAAAGAAACCAGGAACTTACACAGATGGAGCAGTTGTACCTAGTTGGTGAGACGTTATGTTAAAATGGTTCAGTAATCCATCCCACTCACTGTATCCCAAGTGGAGAAGACCGTTCACAGTAATAGAGATATTAGCTCAATTTTAGGGGGAAACTGCGGGTGCGTTGGGGGACGGGGGGCTCCGAAAATCGCAGAAATCCCGTTCAGGTTCGGAAGCCGGCTCCAACCCACAAACTTCTGAGTTTCCCAAGGACGCACCTGTGTGCGCGTGAGCGACCCGAAACCAGAAGTTCCGCCAGCAATTAAAGCCGGCGGGATGGTCGTTAAAGAGCAAAATGTACCTCATTGAGGTACTTAAGGCACATTACCTGTGACAGATTAAATGATTGTAATGATTTTTAACTTACCTGGGCAGCTTGCCCACCGCTCCTGATTCATGCCTGGTGCAGGATCAGGGAAAAAGAAACAAAATAAAGTACATCAAAAACCACAGAAGGAAGTTAAAACACAAAATCAACCTACCTTTCCAACCTGCTCCGATGTCTCCCTCTCCGATCTCCCCCTCCCCGATCTTCCCCTCTCCCCCCCGATCTTCCCCTCCCCCCCCGATCTTCCCCTCTCTTCTCCCCCCGATCTTCCCCTCTCTTCCCCCCCCCGATCTTCCCCTCTCTTCCCCCCCCGATCTTCCCCTCTCTTCTCCCCCCGATCTTCCCCTCTCTTCCCCCCACCGATCTTCCCCTCTCTTCCCCCCCCCGATCTTCCCCTCTCTTCCCCCCTCGATCTTCCCCTCTCTTCCCCCCCCGATCTTCCCCTCTCTTCTCCCCCCGATCTTCCCCTCTCTTCCCCCCACCGATCTTCCCCTCTCTTCCCCCCCCCGATCTTCCCCTCTCTTCCCCCCACCGATCTTCCCCTCTCTTCCCCCCCCCGATCTTCCCCTCTCTTCCCCCCCCGATCTTCCCCTCTCTTCCCCCCCCCGATCTTCCCCTCTCTTCCCCCCCCCGATCTTCCCCTCTCTTCTCCCCCCGATCTTCCCCTCTCTTCCCCCACCGATCATCCCCTCTCTTCCCCCCCCGATCTTCCCCTCTCTTCCCCCACGATCATCCCCTCTCTTCCCCCCCCGATCTTCCCCTCTCTTCCCCCCCCGATCTTCCCCTCTCTTCCCCCCCCCCGATCTTCCCCTCTCTTCTCCCCCCGATCTTCCCCTCTCTTCCCCCCACCCCGATCTTCCCCTCTCTTCCCCCCCCCCGATCTTCCCCTCTCCCCCCCATCTTCCATTCCAGTGCCGGATGACGTGTCTCTCTCTCTCTCTTTTTCTCTCAGCCCCCCACCCCCCCCCCCCTGCGCTGCAGCTCCTGACGGCAGCCGGCCTGTCAATCAACCCGGAGAGGACGTCAATCATCAGCAATCACCATGCGGTCGTGTTGGAAACGGTAAGTTTTGTTTATGTGGGCACCTTCACCCCCCGCCCCCATCACCAACCCACCACCATTGCAAAATCGACCCCATTGGGTCCATCAGTGCTAAAGGTTCGAACTAAGGACCCCAAAAGACAAAGTAAGTGATTCCATGTGGACCAAACAAAACCTTATAAAAAGGACCATGCCGAAGTGGTAAGAGATAATCCAGATATAAAATCTGCCCCACTAATGGACTCCTGATCCAGGAGTATCATGATATTATCATTCACAATGTACAATATGGGGAAAAACCATTGGTTACTGATTTACAAAAATGGGCACTGATACGCTGTACCAATTGGACTGGTCTGCCAAAATGTAATCATAGGACAAGATTTCTACATCTGAGTCTCAACTGTAGAAATACAGGGGCCTGTCAGTGCGGACAGCACGGTGTGAGGACAACAGTGTGCTGAGAGTTCGGTACGTGTGGGAGTTTGGTAAAGTGGGGGAAGGAGGTGCTGCTTTGCCTTGCTTTTCCTGCAGAGCGGTAGTGGACCTGAGAGCGGTGAGCGGCGGTAAAGAGCGAGACCAGAGCGGGGATAAAAACAGCGCGGAGAGAGCGAGAGTCCAGTCGGTGAGCGGCGGGAGAGAGCGAGACCAGAGCGGAGATATAAACAGCGCAGAGAGAGCGAGACCAGAGCTTACTCTGAGAGCGAGACTCTGAGACCAGCGGCAGAGTTCAGGGTGACGTCACCAGTCAGAAAGTGACGCGGCACAGGGGAGGCAGCTGATTGGTGAGTAGGTTCAGGTGAGTATTTCTACCATTTTACTGTAAGTAAAGTAATAAGAAAGGGAAGATCTGCAGGTTTTATAGCAGATAGTGTTTTTTTTTTAGTGAACCTAGGTCCCTAGTATAGTTAACATTTTCTAATTTCAACGTAATTTAAAAGGGGTAACTAAGCTGAGGCAAGTCATGGCAGCAGACCTCGCACCCGTGATATGCTCCTCCTGCAAGATGTGGGAAGTCATGGACACTACCAGTGTCCCTGCCGACCATGTGTGCGGGAAGTGTGTCCACCTGCAGCTCCTGACCGATCGTATCTCGGAGCTGGAGCTGCGGGTGGACTCACTGTGGAGCATTCGCGATGCAGAGAAACTCGTGGATAGCACGTTTAGCGAGTTGGTCACACCGCAGGTAAAGGGTATACAGGCAGGAAGTGAATGGGTGACCACCAGGAAGAGTAAGAGATGCAGGCAGGTAGTGCAGGGGTCCCCTGTGGCCATCCCCCTCTCAAACAGATATGCCACTTTGGATGCTGTTGGGGGGGATGACTTATCAGGGGAAGGCAGCAGCAGCCAACTTCCTGGCACCACGGGTAGCTCTGCTGCACAGGCTGGGAGGAAAAAGAGTGGCAGAGCTATAGTGATAGGGGACTCAATTGTAAGGGGAATAGACAGGCGTTTCTGCGGCCGCAACCGAGACTCCAGGATGGTGTGTTGCCTCCCTGGTGCAAGGATCAAGGATGTCTCGGAGCGGCTACAGAACATTTTGGAGGGGGAGGGCGAACAGCCAGCTGTCGTGGTGCACATAGGCACCAACGATATAGGTAAAAAAGGGGATGAGGTCCTAAAAGCAGAATATAGGGAGTTAGGAGGTAAATTAAAAAATAGGACCTCAAAGGTAGTAATCTCAGGATTGCTGCCAGTGCCACGTGCTAGTCAGAGTAGAAATAGGAGGATATTTCAAATGAATACGTGGCTAGAGGAATGGTGCAAGGGGGAGGGATTCAAATTCCTGGGACACTGGAAACGGTTCTGGGGGAGGTGGGACCAGTACAAACCGGATGGTCTGCACCTGGGCAGGGCCGGGACTGCTGTCCTAGGAGGAGTGTTTGCTAGTGCTGTTGGGGAGGGTTTAAACTAAAGTGGCAGGGGGTTGGGAACCTGAGCAGGGAGAGAGAGGAAAGCGTAACAGGAAGGGACAGAAGGTATGGAGTAATAGGTAAAGTGTTAAAAAAGGAAAAAGCAGGAACTAAGCGTCACAAAACAGATTTGAAAGTTCTTTATCTGAATGCACGTAGCATTCGTAATAAAATGGACGAGTTAACGGCACAAATAACTACGTATGGGTATGATCTTGTGGCCATTACAGAAACATGGCTGCAGGGTGACAACGACTGGGAATTAAATATGCCAGGGTATTTAACAATCAGGAAGGACAGGCAGGAAGGAAGGGGAGGTGGGGTGGCTATGTTAATAAAGGAAGGAATCACTGTAATACAGAGAAATGATATTGGGACAAAGCATCAAGATAATGAAACAGTTTGGGTGGAGATAAGGAATAATAAGGGAAAAAAAACATTAGTGGGCGTAGTATATAGGCCTCCTAATAGTTGCAACTCTGCTGGAAGAAGTATTAATCAGGAGATAGTCGGGGCATGTAATAAGGGAACAGCCATAATTATGGGGGATTTTAATTATCATATTAACTGGACAAATCAAATTGGGCAGAGCAGCCTTGAGGACGAGTTCATTGAGTGCATCAGGGATGGATTTCTTGAGCAGTATGTAACTGATCCTACAAGGGGGCAGGCAACCTTGGACCTGGTCCTGTGTAATGAGTCAGGATTAATTAATAATGTCCTAGTTAAGGATCCCCTTGGAACGAGCGACCACAACATGGTTGAATTCCATATCCAATTAGAGGGTGAGAAGGTTGATTCTCAAACAAGCGTACTGAGCTTGAATAAAGGAGACTATGATGGTATGAGAGCGGAATTGATTAAAGTGGACTGGGAAAATAGATTAAAGGGTAAGACGGTACATGAGCAGTGGTGTTCATTTAGGGAGTTATTTTACAACTTTCAAAATAAATATATTCCACTGAGGAAAAAAGGGTGTAAAAGAAATGACAGCCACCCGTGGCTAAGTAAAGAAATCAAGGATAGTATCCGACTAAAAACAAGGACATATAAGGTAGCCAAACTTAGTGGGAGGATAGAAGATTGGGAATTCTTCAAAAGACAGCAAAAAGTAACTAAAGGATTGATTAAGAAAGGGAAGTTAGATTATGAAAAGAAATTAGCAAAAAATATAAAAACAGATAGCAAGAGTTTCTATAGTTATATAAAAAGAAAAAGGGTGGCTAAGGCAAACATAGGTCCCTTAGAGGATGAGACCGGGAAATTAATGGTGGGAAACATGGAGATGGCAAAAATGCTGAACAAATATTTTGTTTCAGTCTTTACAGTAGAGGACACTAAGAATATCCCAACACTGGACAAACAGGGGACTCTCGGGGGGGAGGAGCTAAATACGATTAAAATCACTCAGGAGATGGTACTCAGTAAAATAATGGGACTCAAGGCGGATAAATCCCCTGGACCTGATGGCTTCCATCCTAGGGTCTTGAGGGAAGTGGCAGTAGGGATTGTGGATGCTTTGGTGATAGTTTTCCAAAATTCCCTGGACTCAGGAGAGGTCCCGGCAGATTGGAAAACTGCTAATGTAACACCGTTATTTAAAAAGGGTAGTAGGCAGAAGGCTGGAAATTATAGGCCAGTTAGCTTAACATCTGTGGTGGGTAAAATTTTGGAGTCTATTATTAAGGAGACAGTAACGGAACATTTAGATAAGCATAATTTAATAGGACAAAGTCAACATGGCTTTATGAAGGGGAAGTCATGTCTGACAAATTTGCTTGAGTTCT
This sequence comes from Heptranchias perlo, assembly GCF_035084215.1. NCBI lineage: Eukaryota > Metazoa > Chordata > Chondrichthyes > Hexanchiformes > Hexanchidae > Heptranchias > Heptranchias perlo. The sequence continues at coordinate 61,058 of NW_027139272.1, forward strand.
TCGAGGATATAACGTATAGGGTAGATAAAGGGGAACCAGTGGACATAGTGTATTTAGACTTCCAGAAGGCATTCGACAAGGTGCCACATAAAAGATTATTACTTAAGATAAAAAATCACGGGATTGGGGGTAATATTCTGGCATGGGTGGAGGATTGGTTATCGAACAGGAGGCAGAGAGTTGGGATAAATGGTTCATTTTCGGACTGGCAACCAGTAACCAGTGGTGTTCCACAGGGGTCGGTGCTGGGTCCCCAACTCTTTACAATCTATATTAACGATTTGGAGGAGGGGACCGAGTGCAACATATCAAAATTTGCAGATGATACAAAGATGGGAGGGAAAGTAGAGAGTGAGGAGGACATAAAAAACCTGCAAGGGGATATAGACAGGCTGGGTGAGTGGGCGGAGATTTGGCAGATGCAATATAATATTGGAAAATGTGAGGTTATGCACTTTGGCAGGAAAAATCAGAGAGCAAGTTATTTTCTTAATGGCGAGAGACTGGAAAGTACTGCAGTACAAAGGGATCTGGGGGTCCTAGTGCAAGAAAATCAAAAAGTTGGTATGCAGGTGCAGCAGGTGATCAAGAAAGCCAACGGAATGTTGGCTTTTATTGCTAGGGGGATAGAATATAAAAACAAGGAGGTATTGCTGCAGTTATATAAGGTATTGGTGAGACCGCACCTGGAATACTGCATACAGTTTTGGTCTCCATACTTAAGAAAAGACATACTTGCTCTCGAGGCAGTACAAAGAAGGTTCACTCGGTTAATCCCGGGGATGAGGGGGCGGACATATGAGGAGAGGTTGAGTAGATTGGGACTCTACTCATTGGAGTTCAGAAGAATGAGAGGCGATCTTATTGAAACATATAAGATTGTGAAGGGTCTTGATCGGGTGGATGCAGTAAGGATGTTCCCAAAGATGGGTGAAACTAGAACTAGGGGGCATAATCTTAGAATAAGGGGCTGCTCTTTCAAAACTGAGATGAGGAGAAACTTCTTCACTCAGAGGGTGGTCGGTCTGTGGAATTTGCTGCCCCAGGAAGCTGTGGAAGCTACATCATTAGATAAATTTAAAACAGAAATAGACAGTTTCCTAGAAGTAAAGGGAATTAGGGGTTATGGGGAGCGGGCAGGAAATTGGACATGAAGCTGAGTTCGGATCGGTCAATGCCCTGTGGGTGGCGGAGAGGGCCCAGGGGCTATGTGGCCGGGTCCTGCTCCGACTTCTTGTGTTCTTTAGATTTGTGGTTGGGATCAGATCAGCCATGATCTTATTGAATGGCGGAGCAGGCTCGAGGGGCCGATTGGCCTACTCCTGCTCCAATTTCTTATGTTCTTATGTTCTTATGTAAGATACTGCAATAGGGAGGGAAGCACAGACTTCGAGGTACTGTGCGAGGAGAACTGGGCAACAGGAAGTGGGCAACAATCAATTTCAAGAATTCGACCAAGGATTCTTTGAATTCGGGATCAAAGAACAAACCTGGATCATGGACTGGAAATCTGCCAACCTATTGAACCGATATAAAAGATGCGCCCTGATCTGTAAGGAACCACATAATGATCCAGAGGAGGAAGAGAGTGGTAAGGAAAAGGTCCCTATGAGGCTAGTTTGAAATTGGAGGATTCGGTATTGCGACTGGTTGGAATATCTCATCAGTTAAGGCTTTAGAAAGTCAGGTTGACAAATTTACAAAACATATCCAGATAGGTCTGCCTCTGGATGAAATTGAGACTATTATGGACTTAAAAACTCTGGCCAGAGTAGCCGACAAACAAGTAGATGTAATCAACCGATAGCCTTTAGACCAGGTACACCTACTATATATCCACAACAGATAGTAAACATCTTGAGCAGATCATTAGAACAAATAATACAGGGAGGCATCCGTGTCGATCTATTAAATACTAAAACCATCCGAGTCCAGTATGGCCAACGTCACAATCTGGTTGGAAAGGATACGGACGAGTCAAAGTATAAAATTCCGTCAGCTATACTCTTATGATTTTGGGCAAGTTGTACCAGGTATACTGGAGTAGACTTATAAAGACATCCAAAAACAGGGCAGGTCCCTTCTCTGAAACTTGACTTGAGCAAGAAACCCTCCCCCCAACAAAGATGATCCTACATCTGTCCATTTAGAATTGAGAATGTTAGTGCGACGTTGAATCTCTGATGCTGAGAGGGGCGTGATTTATTACATCCACCCGATTGTGAACATTGGACGTGTTAAGAAAAGTGTAAGGGAAATGCACAGCCAGCCTATATTGTCTATACTGAAGTATCAGAAGGATGGAGGGGACTGTAAACAGTTAGGGTCCCACTTCCTTTGGCTCCTGTTCGGATATTAATGAATATATCACACAACAGAAACTATACATATATATATATATATATATATATATGTTTAGAGAGAGACTCTCGGTGGTCTCCATGGTGATATATTGAGCACATACATGCAAATGTATGAACAACTGAGTGATTGCTATGAGCGATGTGAGTATGCTTTAAAAATGATGGGGATTAATATTTCAAAGAGAAAAACTCTTAGTTAACTGAACCACATCAATCAACAGCAGGACAACACTGGATGGACATTAACTCCCAATTTATCAGTCATCTAAGTTTGAACCAGACAAGGATAATTAACTAACACGAACTTGTTTAACAGCTGTAAAAACACAATTAATACCATCATACAGTTAAGTTAGACTTTACAGTAAGAGCAAAGAGATCAGAGAACCCAAACCACGACAGGTTCAACAGTATCTCAGCATTGTAGCAGTACAAGTTATAGATTTGGCAAGGTTAAGTTTACAGTCCATAGTCAATGCATCACTGCTCAGTTTCCAGTGTTATGACTGTCCTTTCGGGATACAAGGTACACAACCTGTCCTTTTGTAGGAGGGTGGCTGCTGTGACATTGGGCAGTTCCACCTTCCTCTGTGATGCTCAGGCTCCACCTCATGGTCATTGTCATCTTTCTTTCGTTGTTTTCTAGCTTTAGCAAAACCTGGTCAGTGCTAGAATTCTGTTCTATTTCACTGAACTTCATCACCTGTAGCAGTACATGTTGCATTATTTTGCTTCTGCTTAGCTGAAGACTACCATAAGACTTCCAAATTCTGCTTTTAAACACCTTCTAGCTTTCAAAGAATGCTTCAAATCTCTTTACAACTTTCTCTCAACCTTCTAGCCTGTCTGAAAATTCTTGGCTTCTGAAACCCTTCTGATTGCAGAGGGGTGAAATGTGACTCCTTTAAATATCACTAAAAATTATATCTGTCTGACTCTTTTTGTTTGTGCCTGTCCCTCTTCTCCCCAGAGAGCAGAAGCATCTGTGCCTGTGTGTCTATCTTATCTGTGCCTGTTTTCTCTGTCTCTCTCCAGAGGATGGACGCATCACATCTGAAAGAGCATCTCCAAATTGTGGGGGAGATGCTCTTTCGTTAGTCACAGTATTTTTTAAAATTATATTATATCTTCCCCCAAGCCTTTTCTGTTCCAGTGGAAATAATCCTTGGTGTAGAAATCAGAACAGGATCTGTTCCATAGTCCAGGATATTACTGCAGAGAATATTAAATACTGGCAAAGTAAATAGAGATGATGTGTTAGTGTACAAACCAGTCACCAGCTGGCAGTGATCTGATTAGTCAAAACTGGGCATCTATTCAACCACAGGTAATAACTGACAAGTATGAGATGTGTGTGTGAGAGAGAGAGAGAGAGCGAGAGAGTGCGAGCAAGAGAGAGAGAGATCAGGCCAGGCTTAGATGAAGATTGTGAATTCATGCTGAACACTCTATAAAGAACAGCTGAAAGAACTGGGGCTTTTCTTATTGGGAGATCTCAGCGATTTACAAAGTTCTGTGGGGGATTAGTGACAAGGAACGGTTACACTGGTCGGTGAGGCAGTAACAGGGGTGCATAGGCTCAGGACTGTCAGTGAACTGGGAGGGGAAAGTTGGAAAAAACTTTTCATTGAGATCATCGAATCTGACAGCACAGAAGGAGGCCAATCAGCCCATCATGCTCTTTGAAAGAGCTATCCAATTAATCTCACTCCCTTTTTCTTTCTCCACAGTCCTGCAAATTTTTGTTTTTCAAGTATATATCCAATTCCCGGTTGAAAGTTACTATTGAATCTGCTTCCACCGCCCTTTCAGGCAGTGTATTCTAGATAATTAACAACCCACTGCATAAAAACATTTCTCCTCATCTTGCCTTTGGTTCTTTTGCCAATTATCTTAAATCCGTGTCCTCTGAACACTTGGATTAAATGTCCCTTAACCTTCTCTGCTCTAAAGAGAACAATCCCAGCTTCTCTAATCTCTCCAAAGATATGGAATGCTTTGCGAGGGGTGGCTGCTGGGGCAGAGATTCTAAAACATTGATATGGGGAATAGGACGTTTTTGGACACCGCACCTCAGGAAGGATATATTGGCCTTGAAGGGGCGCAGCACAGATTCATCAGAATTTACAGGGTTAAATTACGAGGGCAGAAGAGCATAAACTTGGATTATATTCCCTTGGGTTTAGAAGCTTTAGGGGTGATCTAACCGAAGTGTAAAAAATGATAATATATTCAATAGAGTAGATACAGGGAAGCCACAACATCGGAGCAAAATCTTAAAATTCGAGCAAGGTCATTCGGGAGTGAAATCAGGAAGCACTTTTTCACACAAAGGGGCATGGAAATCTGGGACTCTCTCCCCCCAACAGGCTGTGGATGCTGGGGGTCAATTGAAATTTTCAAGACTCAGATCAATAGATTTTCATTAGATAAGGATAGAATCATAGAATCATAGAAGTTTACAACATGGAAACAGGCCCTTCGGCCCAACATGTCCATGTCGCCCAGTTTATACCACTAAGCTCGTCCCAATTGCCTGCACTTGGCCCATATCCCTCTATACCCATCTTACCCATGTAACTGTCCAAATGCTTTTTAAAAGACAAAATTGTACCCGCCTCTACTACTGCCTCTGGCAGCTCGTTCCAGACACTCACCACCCTTTGAGTGAAAAAATTGCCCCTCTGGACCCTTTTGTATCTCTCCCCTCTCACCTTAAATCTATGCCCACTCGTTATAGACTCCCCTACCTTTGGGAAAAGATTTTGACTATCTACCTTATCTATGCCCCTCATTATTTTATAGACTTCTATAAGATCACCCCTAAACCTCCTACTCTCCAGGGAAAAAAGTCTCAGTCTATCCAACCTCTCCCTATAAGTCAAACCATCAAGTCCCGGTAGCATCCTAGTAAATCTTTTCTGCACTCTTTCTCGTTTAATAATATCCTTTCTATAATAGGGTGACCAGAACTGTACACAGTATTCCAAGTGTGGCCTTACTAATGTCTTGTACAACTTCAACAAGACATCCCAACTCCTGTATTCAATGTTCTGACCAATGAAACCAAGCATGCTGAATGCCTTCTTCACCACCCTATCCACCTGTGACTCCACTTTCAAGGAGCTATGAACCTGTACTCCTAGATCTCTTTGTTCTATAACTCTCCCCAACGCCCTACCATTAACGGAGTAGGTCCTGGCCCGATTCGATCTACCAAAATGCATCACCTCACATTTATCTAAATTAAACTCCATCTGCCATTCATCGGCCCATTGGCCCAATTTATCAAGATCCCGTTGCAATCCTAGATAACCTTCTTCACTGTCCACAATGCCACCAATCTTGGTGTCATCTGCAAACTTACTAACCATGCCTCCTAAATTCTCATCCAAATCATTAATATAAATAACAAATAACAGCGGACCCAGCACCGATCCCTGAGGCACACCGCTGGTCACAGGCCTCCAGTTTGAAAAACAACCCTCTACAACCACCCTCTGTCTTCTGTCGTCAATCCAATTTTGTATCCAATTGGCTACCTCACCTTGGATCCCGTGAGATTTAACCTTATGTAACAACCTACCATGCGGTACCTTGTCAAAGGCTTTGCTAAAGTCCATGTAGACCACGTCTACTGCACAGCCCTCATCTATCTTCTTGGTTACCCCTTCAAAAAACTCAATCAAATTCGTGAGACATGACTTTCCTCTCACAAAACCATGCTGACTGTTCCGAATCAGTCCCTGCCTCTCCAAATGCCTGTAGATCCTGTCTCTCAGAATACCCTCTAACAACTTACCCACTACAGATGTCAGGCTCACCGGTCTGTAGTTCCCAGGCTTTTCCCTGCCGCCCTTCTTAAACAAAGGCACAACATTTGCTACCCTCCAATCTTCAGGCACCTCACCTGTAGCTGTCGATGATTCAAATATCTCTGCTAGGGGACCCACAATTTCCTCCCTAACCTCCCATAACGTCCTGGGATACATTTCATCAGGTCCCGGAGATTTATCTACCTTGATGCGCGTTAAGACTTCCAGCACCTCCCTCTCTGTAATATGTACACTCCTCAAGACATCACTATTTATTTCCCCAAGTTCCATAACATCCAGGCCTTTCTCAACCGTAAATACCGATGTGAAATATTCATTTAGGATCTCACCCATCTCTTGTGGTTCCGCACATAGATGACCTTATTGATCCTTAAAAGGACCTACTCTCTCCCTGGTTACTCTTTTGCCCTTTATGTATTTGTAGAAGCTTTGGGATTGATACAGGGCTATGGAGAGAGTGGGTCAGTGAGATTAGTTGGGGATTGATACAGGGCAATGGGGAGAGAATGGGTCAGTGGGATTAGTTTGGGATTGATACAGGGCTATGTGGAGAGAGTGGGGCAGTGGGATTAGTTTGGGATTGATATAGGGCTATGGGGAGAGAGTGGGTCAGTGGGATTAGTTTGGGATTGATACAGGGCTATGGGGAGAGAGTGAGGCAGTGGGATTAGTTTAGGATTGATGCAGGGCTATGGGGAGAGAGCGGGACAGTGGGATTAGTTTACTATTGATACAGGGCTATGGGGATAGAGTGGGGCAGTGGGATTAGTTTGGGATTGATACAGGGCTCGGGGGGAGAGGGGGTCACTGGGATTAGTTTGGGATTGATGCAGGGCTGTGGGGAGAGAGTGGTGCAGTGGAATTCGTTTGGGATTGATACAGGGCTACGGGGAGAGAGTGGGTCAGTGGGATTAGTTTGGGATTGATACGGGGATATGGGGAGAGAGTGGGGCAGTGGGATTAGTTTGGGATTGATACGGGGATGTGGGGAGAGAATGGGGCAGTGGGATTAGTTTGGGATTGATACAGGGATATGGGGAGAGAGTGGGACAGTGGGATTAGTTTGGGATTGATACAGGGCTATGGGGAGAGAATGGGGCGGTGGGATTAGTTTCGGATTGATACAGGGCTATGGGGAGAGAGTGGGACAGTGGGATTAGTTTGGGATTGATGCAGGGCTATGCGGAGAGAGTGGGGCAGTGGGATTAGTGGGATTGATACAGGGCTATGGAGAGAGGGCGGGGCAGTGGGATTAGTTTGTCAAAGGAGATTCCTTGCCTCAAATCCCTGGGGAATCTGACAGAACAATACTGGGGTGGGGAGGTTTTACCCTGAAATTCCACAGGTCTCTCTTCGCTTCTTAACCACGTCCAATATCAGCTGCAGCACCTTTCATTCCATGAGACCCATTTCCAATTTCCTTTTCCTCTTCAAATTCCTTGAACGTGCTGTCTCCTCCTGAATCCGTGCCCATCTTTCCCACAACTCCAAGTTTGAACCTCTCCAATCAGGTTTCCACCCCTACTACAGATCCAAAACATCCCTAAACGTCCACAAGTGACATCCTCTGTAACTGTGACTGTAGACATTGTCCCTCCTTGACCTCTCTGTGGCCTTTGACATGGTTGACCACACCTCCTTCTCCAATACCTCTCCTCCATTGTCCATCTCAGCAGGACTGCCCTCACCTGGTTCCACTCCTCCGCGTACAGTCATAGCCAGAAAATCTCCTGCAATGGTTCCTCTTCTCACCCTCGCCGTTACCTCTGGAGTCCCCCAAGGATCTGTCCTTGGCTGCCTCGTCGTCCTCATCTAGATGCTGCCTCTCTTGACGACGTTATCTGCAGCCATGGAGTCAGGTTCCACATGTATGCTGACGGCACCCAGCTCTACCTCACCACCACCTCCCTCGACCCCTCCGTCATCTTTCTGCTATCAGTCTGCTTGTCTAAAATCCAGTCCCGGATGAGCTGCAATTTCCTCCAGTTCAACACTGGGAACATTCCACCCTCTATTTGCCTGATCCCAAATCCTGGGAAGCAGATCACCATTATTCGGTCACACATTGCTCGCTGTTGTCTGCCCTTAGAGGGCCAGAAATCAGGAGGAGCATCTCACTTCTCCACCCTGGGGAGGGGAGGGGAGGGAGGCTGCCCATTTCGGCTGAAGATTTTAATATTAAAAATTGCTGGCGATTCACCTGTGGCCCTTTCCTAATGTCTCTGCCACTGATTGCCATTCAGAGACCAGTATGAGGCTCACAACTCCATCCTAGTCCAGGACAAAGCAGTCCACTTGATCGGCATCCACGACCTTAAACTTCCTCCACCACCATGGCTGCAGTGTGTCCCATCCACAGGATGCTCTGCAGCAACTCGCCAAGGCTTCTTCGACAGCACCTCCCAAACCCGTGACCTCTACCACCTAGAAGGACAAGGGCAGCAGGTACATGGGAACAACACCACCTGCACGTTCCCCTCCAAGTCACACACCATCCCGACTTGGAAATATATCGCCGTTCCTTCATCGTCGCTGGGTCAAAACCCTGGAACTCCCTTCCTAACAGCACTGTGGGAGAACCGTCACCACACGGACTGCAGCGGTTCAAGAAGACGGCTCACCACCCCCTTCTCAAGGGCAATTAGGGATGGGCAATAAATGCCGGCCTCGCCAGCGACGCCCACATCCCATGAATGAATTAAAAAAAAGAATATGGGGGTGATTTTAAAATGTTCGCCCGCTTCCTGCAGGTGTACTTTCTCCTGGCCTGCAGTACTGGTGGAACTGGTGGGATTTTTGGCAGGGGATGGGGTGGAGATGTGATCCTGCCAGTCTTTGTGATATCACCATGGAAGGGGTGCAGCACAAGAGACCTCGCAGGAACAGGGTCCCAGTCCAAATTCCAGCCCTCCCCCCTCAGACTCAGGAATTTTGGGGCCATTGTGTTTTGCACGTTTGACATTCAAAGAAATAAAGATTTGCCAGACAGTTTTGTTTGCTGACAGTGTCCCTTTCAGAGGACAGATTGTGAAGTGAGTTTCACAATAAACTGAGGGAAATGAAACTGAAAGTAAAGTGAGCGACAGAATAAGGAGCAGGAACTGAGATGGCCGCCAGCAAACAGATCGTAACCCTGAGTGAGGATTTAACCTGCTCCGTCTGCCTCTCTCTGTTTGTGGAGCCGGTGCGGCTGGACTGTGATCACAACTTCTGTAAATCCTGTATCGACAAGTGTTGGGACAAGCAGGGGGAGACCGTGTCCTGCCCGGAATGTCGGGTGGTTTTCCCCCGGAGAAACTACGGCAGGAACAGGGTGTTGGCCAATCTCTCCGAGAAAGCTCGGCAGCTGGACCTCAACCCAGACCCAGACCTGAACCTGAACCTGAACCCAGAGCTGATCCCGAACCCAGAGAAAGGTCGGTCTCACTGTGAGGAACATAATGAGAAACTGATGCTGTTCTGTGAGGAGGATGAGATCCTGATCTGTGCCAGTTGTGTAGATTCTCCCGCACATTCAGACCACAGGTTCCTGCCGGTCCAGAGGGCAGTTCAAAAGTACAAGGTGAGGGGTTTAAGTGAGCGACCCGTCTCCACGAAACGCAATAAGAGAAATATTGGTTAAGTGCCAGCATGAACTGATAGGGAGAGTGTCAGAAAGATTTGGCAGGGCCACGGGGGGAGAGAGTGTCTGTGTGAGAGGGTGGGGAGTTGGATGGGGTACAGTGTCTGTGTGAGAGGGTGGGGAGTTGGATGGGGTACAGTGTCTGTGTGAGAGGGTGGGGAGTTGGATGGGGTACAGTGTCTGTGTGAAAGGGTGGGGAGTTGGATGGGGTACAGTGTCTGTGTGAGAGGGTGGGGAGTTGGATGGGGTACAGTGTCTGTGTGAAAGGGTGGGGAGTTGGATGGGGTACAGTGTCTGTGTGTGAGAGGGTGGGGAGTTGGATGGGGTCCAGTGTCTGTGTGAGAGGGTGGGGAGTTGGATGGGGTACAGTCTCTGTGTGAGAGGGTGGGGAGTTGGATGGGGTACAGTGTCTGTGTGAGAGGGTGGGGAGTTGGATGGGGTACAGTGTCTGTGTGAAAGGGTGGGGAGTTGGATGGGGTCCAGTGTCTGTGTGAGAGGGTGGGGAGTTGGATGGGGTACAGTGTCTGTGTGAGAGGGTGGGGAGTTGGATGGGGTACAGTGTCTGTGTGAGAGGGTGGGGAGTTGGATGGGGTACAGTGTCTGTGTGAGAGGGTGGGGAGTTGGATGGGGTACAGTGTCTGTGTGAAAGGGTGGGGAGTTGGATGGGGTACAGTGTCTGTGTGAGAGGGTGGGGAGTTGGATGGGGTATATTGTCTCTGTTCTGGGTCTGGAGAGGGTAAAACTCCCTCGGTGAACTGAGACAGGGGGTTGGATGTTGGAGAATTACTGTTCAGGTAACTTTCGGTCTGGTTGGTCTGTTGAAAATACAAATGTCATTGTAGGAACTTGGTTTGTCCCAGTGTTGTTTGCGCTGATTTTTTAACATATAATATTTCTGCAATGTTAGATTCAGTTTATAAGGGACGAACTCCCAAGGTTGCACACACAATGATTTTGTTTACAATGAGCCAGTAGCCTTGAATTATTCTCAACCACAGTGACTTAAAATGTGAATGAACAATTGGAGGGTCAATGTGTACAATGTCAAGCATGACGAGCCATTGTGTGAAGATCAGTCTGTGCAATACCTGAGGATCCAGGTATCCTCCCATTCCATTGTCCCAGCAGGGGGCTTAGCTGAAACCGACACATAAACGCTCTGCTGTTGCCTCATCAGTGGGTCGGTGTTCCACGGCAGGGGTCATAACATTGATTGACAGTTCAGTGGGCGGAATTCTCCATCTCATAGACTTACGGCAGGTGACAAATAAGTCTCTCTCTCTCTCTCTCCCAGACAGGGGGACTGAGCTGTGTTCTCACATCAGCAGTGAGACGTTGTCCACAAATTCAAAGTCTGGACCAGCTCATTTGAAAAGCTTAGCGAGAGAAGGTTTGAAGAGTGTGTATCTTTATTGTATTTAATAACTGGGGAGTGAGGGAACTGATTGTTTTCAGTGTGAAAGCCATATAGACTTGCATGGAATTACATACAATGTACAGCAGAGAAACAGGCCATTCGGCCCAACAGGTCCATGCCGGCATTTATGCTCCACACAAGCCTCTTCCCACCCCTCTTCTAACTTTATCAGCACATCCTTGTGTCCCTTTCACCCTCATGTGATTATCTCGCTTCCCCTTAAACGTATCTGTACTATTCGCCTCAACTACTCCTTGTGGTAGTGAGTTCCACATTCTAACTACTCTCTGGGTAAAGAAGCTTGTTCTGAATTCCTTATTAGATTAATTACTGACTATCTTATATTTATGGCCCCTAGTTCTGGTCTCCCCCACAAGTGGAAACATTTTCTCTCCGTCTACCCTATCAAACCCTTTCATATATTTAATATAACATAAACCAGTTGTTGGTTTGAAGCTGTGCCTGGTTTGATTGGGTACTTTTCACTCTGCCTCTTGTAAAGAAAGGGGTACACACTAGTAACACATGTAATATTCCCTGAACGTCCGACCCCACTGTTTTGGAATACAATGGCTGACATTGAAATGGATTATGATGAGATCTGATTCCATTTTTAGGACCAGCTGAAATTGTCCTTGGATTCCATGGAGGATGAAAAGAAAAGTAAAAGTGAATTAAAACGGCGGCAGGAGGAGAAGATTTCAGAACTGAATGTAAGTCCTACTTACGTCACCTTTAAACACTGCGGCCCTTTAACAACCTGCAGCTTAAATGATCTCTCTCACCATCTTAGGAGCTCACAGGATCCCTGGAGCAAGACATCGCTGCACAATTTGCCAAAATTCATCAATATCTTGAAGACAAAGAGAAACATTTAATGGAAGAGCTGAGGAGGCAAAAGGAGGAAGATCTGCGACCAATGGAGAAGAACTTGAAAAGAATTGAGGAGGAACTGAGATCACTTGAGGAGAACATATTGAACCTTTGTGCAGACATCGAGCAGCAAGACAGTATCTCTTTTCTCAAGGTGATCCTTTATAAACCAATCCCCAACCTGTTGGTGTAAGTGGAAACAGCACATTATAATAGGGCTCAAACCACATCACAACATTGCACAACGTGCAGTATAACTGAGGACAAACAGGTATCAGTCCAGTTTGAGCTCTGACTGTGGAGGAGACTGTCTGAACCTGTCAGGTATAACAGTATCTTCCTGTATAACTGGAACCAGATGACAATGTCCAAAAAAGGACTGTTACAGAAGAAATGGGCTGCAGGAGGGGTAAAGAGACTTGTGGGGAACATTGAGGCAGCAATCGGAAATCATTCAAAGTAGATAGGTGGAGGGAGGAAAGCAGATTCAGCCGAGACAAGTCGTAGATCAGAAGGTCGTTGGCAGCGGGTCGAGACACAGAAGGGTATAAATTCGCCAAAGACGGTCGTGCAAAACAGGCGATAACGAATCGACAGCCTGTTTTACATTGCACCCAATTTTCATTTGCAGTCAATGGACTGACTCGTCCATACAGGTCAGAGAAAGTTGTGATCACACTGTGCAGTTACTCTGATCAGACCCCACTTTGAATGGAGGGATAGAATTCAAAAGCAGAGAGGTTATGTTAGACCTGGATCAAACCTTGGTTAGACCACAATTAGACTACTGTGAACAGTTGTGGTCTCCATAAACAAGATATAGAGGGACTGGAGAAGGTACAAAAAAGAATCACAAGGACGATAACAGAACTGAGAGGTTATAACTATCAGGAAACATTGAACAGGCTGGGGCTCATTTTTATTATTTGTTCATGGGATGTGGGCGTCGCTGGCGAGGCCAGCATTTATTGCCCATCCCTAATTGCCCTTGAGAAGGTGGTGGTGAGCCGCCTTCTTGAACCGCTGCAGTCCTTGTGGTGAAGGTTCTCCCACAGTGCTGTCAGGAAGGGAGTTCCAGGATTTTGACCCAGCGACGATGAAGGAACGGCGATATATTTCCAAGTCGGGATGGTGTGTGACTTGGAGGGGAATGTGCAGGTTGTGTTGTTCCCATGTGCCTGCTGCCCTTGTCCTTCGAGGTGGTAGAGGTCGCGGGTTTGGGAGGTGCTGTCGACGAAGCCTTGGCGAGTTGCTGCAGTGCATCCTGTGGATGGTACACACTGCAGACACTGTGCACCGGTAGTGAAGGGAGTGAATGTTTAGGGTGGTGGATGGGGTGCCAATCATGCTTTGTCCTGGATGGTGTCGAGCTTCTTGAGTGTTGTTGGAGCTGCACTCATCCAGGCAAGTGGAGAGTATTCCATCACACTCCTGACTTGTGGCTTGTAGATGGTGGAAAGGCTTTGGGGAGTCAGGAAGTGAGTCACTGGTCGCAGAATACCCAGCCTCTGACCTGCTCTTGTTGCCACAGTAATTATGTGGCTGGTCCAGTTAAGTTTCTGGTCAATGGTGACCCCCAGGATGTTGATGGTGGGGGATTCGGCGAAAAGAGAAGGCTGAGGGATGACCTGATCGAGATCTTAAAAATTATGAAATTGTTTAATAGGGGAGACATAGAGAATATGTATCCACTTGTGGGGGTGTCCAAAACTAGGGGCCATAAGTGTAATATAGTCACTATTTCAGGAGAAACTTATCTCCCCAGAGAGTGGTTAGAATGTGGAACTCGCGACCACATGGAGTGGTTGAGGTGAGTCGCACAGATACAATCAAGGGGAAGCTGGATAAACACATGAGGGAGAAAGGAGTAGAAGGATATGTTGATAGGGTTAGATGAAGAGGGGTGGGAGGAGGCTTGTGTGGAGCATAAACACTGGCATGGACCAGTTGGGCCGAATGGCCTGTTTCTGTGGTGTAGATTCTATGTAATTCGATATAATACTGTGCCTAGTTCTGGTCACCGAGAAGTAAGGCAGGGCAGAGGAGAGCAGTGAGGCCTGGTATCAAGGGTCTCAGTTATTGGGACAGACTGGAGAGACTTGAACACTTCACTCTGGAAAGGAGTGGTGTAATTTTGACACTGGACGACAGTGTAAAAGGACCGATATCAGCTCAGTCACCTATTAAACATCTCTCCAGATTTGAAGTCAATAGAAATAAAAATGGGGAGAGGTGTTTAACGAGAGACCGAGCCAATATCGTCCGTGCTACATTATCGCCCAAAGTCTAAATAATCCCCGAGGTGTCCGAGAGGTGATTCTATCGCGGTATAAGGGATAGTAAACAGTATGGAAATGGTAAATCAAAATCATACTTTAATTGTTGGAGTCGGCCAAGGGGACACAGGGTCAAACGTGTAAATGTAATTTCGGGACTGATATCAGGAAGTTCCTCTCACACAACAGTAATGAGCAAATGGGCAGCGTTAGGACAGGAACCAATTAGATGATGCAATGTAGGGGGGCACCTTTAGTCGTTCTAGATGGAGGAATTGATGGGCCAAATGGCTTCCCTCACCTGTAAATATCCGATGAACTCACCATCTGAATATCTCCCACAGGTTACTGAGGATTCTTCATTCAGGTTTTGAGAGTTTAGGCCCTATAGTTTGCTCCACTTTGCTTCTGTCCTGAGAACAGATTCATGTTGGGGTACAGTCCCATGGGTACTAGCCCTGGGAACAGAGACATGTTGGGGTACAGTCCCATGGGTACTAGCCCTGGGAACAGAGACATGTTGGGGTACAGTCCCATGGGTACTAGCCCTGGGAACAGAGACATGTTGGGGTACAGTCCCATGGGTACTAGCCCTGGGAACAGAGACATGTTGGGGTCCAGTCCCATGGGTACTAGCCCTGAGAACAGAGACATGTTGGGGTACAGTCCCATGGGTACTAGCCCTGGGAACAGAGACATGTTGGGGTACAGTCCCATGGGTACGAGCCCTGGGAACAGAGAAATGTTGGGGTACAGTCCCATGGGTACTAGCCCTGGGAACAGAGACATGTTGGGGTACAGTCCCATGGGTACTAGCCCTGAGAATAGAGACATGTTGGGGTACAGTCTCATGGGTACTAGCCCTGGGAACAGCGATAGGCTGGGGTATATTTCTGTGGCTGCTGCACATCTATTACACAAACAGTGAGCAACAGGAGGCTATTTGACTGTGTGGGCATCACAATGAACCTATTCCTGTTCTGGTCTGATGTCTCCACAGCTGCATGTTTCCCCAGAGCTGCCTGGAAGTGTCCAGGAGCTGGTACATAGGCTGTTGTCTCCCTATCGAAGGGATACTGAGGTTAGGTGTAACACCACTGTCCCCAGCTCAGGGCTGCACAGACCAGAGACAAGCTCTGAGTTACTGGGAAAATATAGACCATAAATAAAAGGAAAGGCTCAGTGAACCTTCAAAGTCTTCAGCAGCAGAGGAGACCCTGTCCAGTGTATTCCAGGGGGTAACGGACACGGTGTCACATCACTGGAGCCCGTCAGTGAAAACTCCCCAGATCACATCACATTTCACTAAAACAACTGATTATACATCGGGAAGGAAAGAAAATAGTGGTGTTGGTGGCAGTGTTGATGAAGGGGAATATTGCAGTGCTGGAGAGAGAGGATGTCCCTGTGGGGCCAAGGACAGACTCTATTTGGTTAGATAGAGTTAAGAAACAATAGAGGTGCCAGTGCACTACTGCGTGTATTCGATAGGCCACCAAATAGTAGGATGGGTCTAGAGGAGCAAATTTGCAGGGAAATTACAGAGAGGTTCAAGAACTGTAGAGTCGTGATAATAGGGGACTTCAACTATCCCAATATAGACTGGGATCGTAATAGTGTAAAGGGCAAAGAGGGGGAGGAATTTCTTGCTCAGTATGTTTCCGGCCCAACGAGGAAGGAGGCATTGCTGGATCTGGTTCTGGAGAATGAGGTGGGTCAAGTGGAGCAAGTGTCAGTGGGGGAACATTTAGGGAACAATGATCACAATATCATAAGGTTTAGATTAGTTATGGAAAAGGACAAGGAGCAAACTAGAGTAAAAATACTTAATTGGAGGAGGGCCAATTTCAGTGGGTTGAGAACGGATCTGGTCTGGGTAAATTGGAATCAAAGATTGTCAGGCAAAACTGTAATCGAACAATGGGTGGCCTTTAAAGAGGAGATGGTTCGGGTACAGTAGAGGTACATTCCCACGAGGGGGAAAGTTAGGGCAACTGAAGTCAGAGCTCCCTGGATGACGAAAGAGATAGAGAGTAAGATGAAGCAGAAAAAGGGTGTCTGACAGATGTCAGGTTGATAATACAAGTGAGAACCAGGCTGAATATAGAAAGTACAGAGGAGAAGTCAAAAGGAAATAAGAGGGGCAAAGAGAGAGTATGAGAATAGACTGATGGCCAATGTAAAAGGGAATCCAAAAATTTCCTATAGGCATATATTGGAAAATGGGTAGAAAAAGGAGTGGTGGGGCCAATTAGGGACACATGGAGGCAGAGGGCATGGCTGAGGTACTAAATGAATATTTGCATCTGTCTTTACCAAGGAAGAAGATGCTGCCAAAGTCACAGTAAAAGAGGAAGTAGTTGAGATACTGGATGGGCTATAAATTGATAGAGGACACATGAGAAAGTATTTAAAGGAGATGAGTTACCCGGTCCGGATGGGATGCATCCTGGGTTGCTGAGGGAAGTAAGGGTGGAAATTGCGGAGGTACTGGCCAAAATCTTCCAAACATCCGTCGAGACGGGGGTGGTGCCAGAGGACTGGAGAACTGCAAATGTTACACCCTTGTTCAAAAAAGGGTGTAAGGATAAACCCGACAACTACAGGCCAGTCAGTTTAACCTTGGTGGTGGGGAAGCTTTTAGAAACGATAATCTGGGACAAAATTAATAGTTACTTGGACAAGTGTGGATTAATAAAGGAAAGCCAGCACGGATTTCTTAAAGGCAAATCGTGTTTAACTAACTTGATTGAGTTTTTTAATGAGGTAACAGAGAAGGTTGATGTATATATGGACTTTCAAAAGGCGTTTGATAAAGTGCCACATAATAGGCTTGTCAGCAAAATTGAAGCCCATGGAATAAAAGGGGCAGTGACAGCATGGATAGGAAATTGTAAAGTGACGGGAAACAGAGAGTAGTGGTGAACGGTTATTTTTCGGACTGGATGAAGGTGTGCAGTGGTGTTCCCCAGGGGTCAGTACAAGGACCATTGCTTTTTTTGATATATACTTAGACTTGGGTGTACAGGGCACAATTTCAAAATTTGCAGATGACATAAAACTTGGAAGTGTAATAAACAGTGAGGAGGATAGTGATAGACTTCAAGAGAACATAGATAGGCTGGTGGAATGGGCGGACACATGTCAGATGAAATTTAACGCAGAGAAGTGTGAAGTGATACATTTTGGCAGGAAGAACGAGGAGAGGCAATATAAACTAAATGGTACAATTCTAAAGGGGGTGCAGGAACAGAGAGACCTGGGGTTATATGTGCCCAAATCTTTGAAGGTGGCAGGACAGGTTGAGAAAGCGGTTAAAAAAGCATGCAGGATCCTGGGCTTTATAAATAGAGGCAGAGAGTACAAAAGTAAGGAGGTCATGTTGAACCTTTAAAAAACACTGCTTCAGCCACAACTGGAGTATTGTGTCCAATTCTGGGAACCGCACTTTAGGAAGGATGTGAGGCCTTTGAGAGGGAACAGAAAAGATTGACTACAATGGTTCCAGGGGAGAGGGACTTCAGTTACCTGGATAGACTGGAGAAGTTGGGGTTGTTCTCCTGAGAGCAGAGAAGGTTGAGAGGAGATTTGATAGAAGTGTTCAAAATCATGAAGGATTTTGATAAAGTAAATAAGAGAAACTGTTCCCATTGGTCGAAGGGCCAAGAACCAGAGGACACAGATTCAGTGATTGGCAAAAGAACTAAAGGTGACATGAGGAAAAATGTTTTTACACAGCGAATAGTCATGATTTGGAATGCGCTGCCTGAAAGGTTGGTGGAGGCAGATTCAATCGTGGGCTTTCGAAAAGGAATTGGATAAATACTTGAAGGGGAAAAAAATTGCAGGGCTATGGGGAAAGAGTGGGGTGAATGGGACTAACTGGATTGTTCTTACAAAGAGCCGGCACGGGCTCGATGGGCCGAATGGCATCCTTCTGTGCTGTAACGATTCTATGATTAAAATGTACGATCCAAATAATACGGTATATTTATTAAAATGTACAATCCAAAGAGTACGGTATATTTATTAAAATGTTTCTGATTCTCTGTCCTGCAGGAACTGAAAAGATTGAGAGAAAGGTGAGTACCCAATCCAAACCCAGACTCGGTCTTACACTGTGATCACAGATTGTATCCAGCAGTGAGTGAGTGAATCAATCCCATTCAAACAGGGACCTGGACAAAGGGGAGGGAGGAGAAGGTGCAGAGAGAGGGGAAGATCAAGAGAGATCGTCAGAGGAAGGTGAAGATCAAGAGAGATCGTCAGAGGAAGGTGGAGATCAAGAGAGATCATCAGAGGAAGATGAAGATGAAGAGATACTGGTATCTGCAAGTCTGAAATACGCCGTGTTTCGAGGCCCTTTACTCTACGCAGTGTGGAAGGAAATGAAACAGATCATCTCTCCAGGTATGAAACGACTCCACAGGTTTGGGTGAACTTTCTGTAGAGTTTCCTGCTCTCTTCTCCCTCTCCTGAATGTACTGACTGTTGTTGTGTACCGATCACTGGGGCAGCAGTCTCTGGTACCTCACTCAAGGGGCCGTTCTTTTTGTGTGACCTCAGATTGAGCGATTCAAGTAGAGACAGAATCAGAACATTTTCTCATTTGAATCCAGACACTCGCACTTTCCAGTAGGGTTCACTGGACAGTGGTCAGACTGAGACCCCCCTGACCCAGGGTTCACTGGACAGTGATCAGACTGAGACCCCCCCTGACCCAGGGTTCACTGGACAGTGATCAGACTGAGACCCCCCCTGACCCAGGGTTCACTGGACAGTGATCAGACTGAGACCCCCCTGACCCAGGGTTCACTGGACAGTGAACAGACTGAGACCCCCCTGACCCAGGGTTCACTGGACAGTGAACAGACTGAGACCCCCCTGACCCAGGGTTCACTGGACAGTGATCAGACTGAGACCCCACTGACCCAGGGTTCACTGGACAGTGATCAGACTGAGACCCCCCTGACCCAGGGTTCACTGGACAGTGAACAGACTGAGACCCCTCTGACCCAGGGTTCACTGGACAGTGATCAGACTGAGACCCCCCTGACCCAGGGTTTACTGGACAGTGATCAGACTGAGACCCCCCTGACCCAGGGTTCACTGGACAGTGATCAGACTGAGACCCCCTGACCCAGGACTCACTGGACAGTGATCAGACTGAGACCCCTCTGACCCAGGGTTCACTGGACAGTGATCAGACTGAGACCCCTCTGACCCAGGGTTCACTGGACAGTGATCAGACTGAGACCCCTCTGACCCAGGGTCCACTGGACAGTGATCAGACTGAGACACCCCTGACCCAGGGTTCACTGGACAGTGATCAGACTGAGACCCCTCTGACCCAGGGTTCACTGGACAGTGATCAGACTGAGACCCCTCTGACCCAGGGTCCACTGGACAGTGATCAGACTGAGACCCCCCTGACCCAGGGTTCACTGGACAGTGATCAGACTGAGACCCCTCTGACCCAGGGTTCACTGGACAGTGATCAGACTGAGACCCCCCAGACCCAGGGTTCACTGGACAGTGACCAGACTGAGACCCCGTGACCCAGGTTTCACTGGACAGTGATCAGACTGAGACCCCTCTGACCCAGGGTTCACTGGACAGTGATCAGACTGAGAACCCTCTGACCCAGGGTTCACTGGACAGTGATCAGACTGAGACCCCTCTGACCCAGGGTTCACTGGACAGTGATCAGACTGAGACCCCCCTGACCCAGGGTTCACTGGACAGTGATCAGACTGAGACCCCGTGACCCAGGTTTCACTAGACAGTGGTCAGACTGAGACCCCCCTGACCCAGGGTTCACTGGACAGTGATCAGACTGAGACCCCCCCTGACCCAGGGTTCACTGGACAGTGATCAGACTGAGACCCCCCCTGACCCAGGGTTCACTGGACAGTGATCAGACTGAGACCCCCCTGACCCAGGGTTCACTGGACAGTGATCAGACTGAGAACCCTCTGACCCAGGGTTCACTGGACAGTGGTCAGACTGAGACCACCCTGACCCAGGGTTCACTGGACAGTGGTCAGACTGAGACCCCTCTGACCCAGGGTTCACTGGACAGTGATCAGACTGAGACCCCTCTGACCCAGGGTTCACTGGACAGTGATCAGACTGAGACCCCTGGCTGACTGTTTTCCTCTGCCTGGTCTGTAATATCTGTTCACTGAACACACTGGAGTCCAGGAATATATCGAACTCTACACTGTACCCAGTCTGTAATATCTGTTCACTGAACATACTGGAGTCCAGGAATATATCGAACTGTACACTGTACCCAGTCTGTAATATCTGTTCACTGAACACACTGGAGTCCAGGAATATATCGAACTGTACACTGTACCCAGTCTGCACTATTTACTGATACAGAAATTATAGACTGGGGGCCGAGCCCAGTTTTCCAGATATCAGATATTAACCTGTGTCCGTCCATCTTCCTCTGTCTAAAATATTTAACATGATGTCATTTTTATTTCCCCAGTCCCAGCCTCACTGACCCTGGACCCAAACACAGCTCATCGTTCGCTCATCCTGTCTGAGGACTGGACCAGTGTGAGACTCGGTGACAGAGAATTACAGCTTCCCGATAACCCGGAGAGATTCGATTCAGGTCCTTGTGTCCTGGGATCACAGGGATTCACATCAGGGAAACATTACTGGGAGGTGGAGGTCGGGGACAAGACTCAGTGGGCCGTGGGTGTGGCCAGAGAGTCAGTTAACAGGAAGGGAACGATATCACTGGGGCCTAAACGTGGATACTGGGCCGTGTTCCTGAGTAATGGGAATGAATATGAAGCTCTTGAAAGCCCATTTGTCCCACTGACCCTGAGTGTGAAACTCAGGACCATCGGAGTTTACCTGGACTATGAGGGAGGACAGGTGTCATTTTACAATGCTGATGATATGTCCAATCTCTACACTTTCACTCACACATTCACTGAGAAACTCTTTCCTTATTTCTATCCTGGATCGCACGATGAGGGTAAAAATACTGCTCCCCTCAAACTGCGTCATTTCAAACTGTAGCTTCCTAAACTGATGAGTCAGAGTACAGAGAGAATGGGGGCAATATTAAACCCCCACGATGGGCGGGAGAGGGCCGGGGTGGGGGGGTTAAAAATGTAAGATTGCAAAACGCGACCCGAACCCGCTGCATACACGCCGGCCGCCATTTTTACAGCGGCGGGTTGCGTGGTGAGCCTGTGTCCCGCTCTCGAGAGGTGAGACATCTCATTATTACCGGTACGACCCCCTCCCCCACTTCAAACCCCGATCCCTCCTCCCTCCCGATCCCTTCCCCCAATCCCTCCCTCCCGATCCCACCCCCTTTCAACCTGCGATCTCTCCGTCTCTCCCTCCCGATCCCTTCCCCCCAATCCCTCTCTCCCGCTCCCTTCCCCCCAATCCCTTCCCCCCCAATTCCTCCCTCCTGATCCCACCCCCTTTCAACCCGCGATCTCTCCGTCTCTCCCTCCCGATTGCCAGTCCAACTTTCCCTTCCTTCAACCCCTGATCTTTCCCGATTGCCGGGCTCTGTCCCCAGTTGTCCTCTGATGTGGTCTTCTACCGCAGGCTTTCCCACGGATAAGAGACTGGAATTCCAGAGAGGCTGTCAGACTCTCATTGTATATTGGGAGTAATGTATCACAATATGTGGAAGCTGTACTGTAATCACACAAAGACTTTCACAACAAATAAAGAGTTTTAAAAGGAACAGAAAAGGTGCAGAGTGAACCCATCACAGGAGCAGGGGCTGAACTGGTCGGTCAAGGTCCTGATGTACTGTATTTGGACACAGGCAGCCTGCCATCATTGATGTGTTTCCATTCCCAGTAAATTCCAGAGCTGAGCTCCCGGTCGATGGGCTGGGACCCATCGTGTGGGGTGAACGAGCGCAGGTCAAATCGGGCAGGGGGCCAATCCTTTACACACCCGGTCCCCACCGGATTCTGGCTGAGCGACATCTTTAACCAGGACTTCCATTCGATGCCACTTTGTCCTCCTGAGAAACGGGAGAGAGTCTCGAAAGTCCTGAATGTTTCTCAAGGGATGGGAATGTGCCACGTTCGGAGATTTCCCAGTGGCTGCTCGACCATGTAAACTGGGCATTGCCATCCTTCGAGGGATTAGTTCCTCAAAGGAGTTTTGCCCCCTGCAGTGCTTTTGATGCACTGTTATTTTCCCTTTACCTCTTCTGCACTTTTTTCTGTCATCAATATTCAGAAGTGGGGATTAATCGGGATGATTCCCTTTCGGTCTGTGGTGTTCTGCCCCGAGGGCAGCTCCGAACTCAAGTCTCACACAGGAGGCTCTTGAACTGCTCACCAGGCAAGAGAAGCTGAGAAGGTTTCCATTTGCCTTCCTCATGGTTCTTATCTGCGGAGAACCTTCTCCCAGGTGGGCAGCAACCAAGGCTACAGACCCCACAGGAAACAGACACATCTCTCAGGATAGAGTTACAGGGAACTGACTGACACATCTCTCAGGATAGAGTTACAGGGAACAGACACATCTCTCAGGATAGAGTTACAGGGAACTGACTGACACATCTCTCAGGATAGAGTTACAGGGAACTGACTGACACATCTCTCAGGATAGGGTGACAGGGAACTGACTGACACATCTCTCAGGATAGGGTTACAGGGAACTGACTGACACATCTCTCAGAATAGAGTTACAGGGAACAAACAGACACATCTCTCAGGATAGAGTTACAGGGAACTGACTGACACATCTCTCAGGATAGAGTTACAGGGAACTGACTGACACATCTCTCAGGATAGAGTTACAGGGAACTGACTGA
Source organism: Heptranchias perlo (assembly GCF_035084215.1). Lineage (NCBI taxonomy): Eukaryota > Metazoa > Chordata > Chondrichthyes > Hexanchiformes > Hexanchidae > Heptranchias > Heptranchias perlo. The sequence goes on from NW_027139272.1 coordinate 84,266, forward strand.
CACATCTCTCAGGATAGAGTTACAGGGAACTGACTGACACATCTCTCAGGATAGGGTGACAGGGAACTGACTGACACATCTCTCAGGATAGGGTTACAGGGAACTGACTGACACATCTCTCAGGATAGGGTTACAGGGAACTGACTGACACATCTCTCAGGATAGAGTTACAGGGAACTGACTGACACATCTCTCAGGATAGAGTTACAGGGAACTGACTGACACATCTCTCAGGATAGGGTTACAGGGAACTGACTGACACATCTCTCAGGATAGAGTTACAGGGAACTGACTGACACATCTCTCAGGATAGAGTTACAGGGAACTGACTGACACATCTCTCAGTCAATGGTGAAGATAATTGGACAGGATGTATATCTGCAGCTGATTCACTATTGCTCGATTGTTCACTACTGCCCCCAAGGCCAATTTCACCCCCCTCCCCCACCCCGGACTCAATGACCTGACCCCCAGTCAGAGACTCTCACTGGGAATTTCCTCAGGGCTGCTCCTGAACGTCTGCCGTAACTTCTGTACAATTTCCACTGATCTTACGCTCAAGTTACGTCAACCAATCGGGAGAATCCTCCAGGAAATCCGACCTCCGACCTGAAACGACTTCGAACTGGAGCAGAGACATTGGTCACACTGATAACATGACACAGTGTTACAGAGTCACCTACAGACTTCACAGGGTTAGTATGGACACATTTAGCAGGGCAGAAGTCCGTAGGAACTGTTTACATTAGAGGTTTCAATGGGAGGACGTGACAGGTAGAGTGATTTAATAATACACTGGCAGATATCCCGTGGTATTGTACACGGTGAGTCACGGCCAAACGTAATCTTCAGGTGAAGCAGGGTTAGAGGGTGGAGGATAATGAGATCTGGGTGAGCAGTTGTAATTCAGAGCCTCTTTAAAATCAGAGACTCGGTTGTTATTTTTATAAATGACTTTGATTTGATATTATTACTTGGAGTTAAAGAGGAAAACAAGGGGGACTTGGGAAGCAGAGAAGTCGAGTTATTTGGAGTTCGGAGTTTCTTTGTATTGCAGGCTGAGATACTATAGCACCCCCACTGGTGGGAGGGTGAAATTACAGCGTGACTGTTTACATAGGCAGGTTCCATATCATGGAAAACATTGACACAAAAGTGTGACAAAAATGTGACAACAGGAAGTAAGGCTTCCTTGACCCACCCTTGAACCTTCTGTCCTTGCAAATTACCGCCCCATCTCCAACCTCCCTTTCCTCTCCAAAGTCCTTGAACGTGTTGTCGTCTCCCAAATCCAAGCCCACATTTCCCGCAACTCCATGTTTGAATCCCTCCAATCAGGTTTCCGTCCCTGACACAGTACTGAAATGGCCCTTATCAGAGTCACAAATGACATCCTCTGTGACTGTGACCGTGGTAAACTATCCCTCCTCATCCTTCTTAAACTGCTGCATCCTTTGACATGGTTGACCACACCATCCTCCTCCAATGCCTCTCCTTCGTTGTCCAGTTGGATGGGATTGCCCTCATCTGGTTCCATTCTTATCTATTCAACCTGCAATGGTTTCCTTTCCCACTCCCGCATCATTACTTCTGGAGTCCCCCAAGGATCTATCCTGGGACCCCGCCCATCTCTCATCTACATGCTGCACCTCGGCGACATCATCCGAAAACACATCATCAGATTCCACATGTGCACTGAGGACACCCAGCTCGACCTCCCCATCACCTCTCAACTCCTCCACTGCCTCTGATTTGTCACGCTGCTTGTCTGACATCCAGTATTGGATGAGCAGAAATTTCCTCAAATTAAATATTGGGAAAACAGAAGTCATTGTCTTCGGTCTCCGCCACAAACTCCGTTCCCTAGACCCCCGACTCCATCCCTCTCCCTGGCCACTGTCTGAGGCTGAACCAGACCGTTCGCAACCTTGGCGTCCTATTTGACCCTGAGATGAGCTTCTCACCACATATCCGCTCCATCACCAAGACCGCCTACTTCCACCTCCGTAACATCGCCCGTCTCCGTCCCTGCCTCAGCCCATCTGCTGCTGAAACCCTCATTCATGCCTTTGTTACCTCCAGACTTGACTATTCCAATGCTCTCCTGGAGGACCTCCCACCTTCCACCCTCAATATACTTGAGCTCATCCAGAACTCTGCTGCCCGTTCACCCGTCATCCCACATAAGGAGATAACAGCACAGGTGACCAATACCTCAAAGAGGTCGGTTTTAAGGAGCTCCTTGAAGGAGGAGAGAGAGGTAGAGCGGTGGAGAGGTTTAGGGAGGGAATTCCAGAGCTTAGGGCCTAGGCAGTTGAAGGCATGGGCGCCAATGGTGGAGCGATTAAAATCGGGGATGCGCAAGAGGCCAGAATTGGAGGAGTGTAGAGTTCTCGGTGGGTTGTCGGGCTGGAGGAGGTGATAGGGAGGGGTGAGGCCATGGAGGGATTTGAACACAAGGTTGAAAATGTTAAAACCGAAACTAACCCCTCTTTTTGCTTCTCTCTCCTGATTCTCCTTCTATCTTTCTTCCCTTTCCTTTTGGATGGGAGGTGGTTGGTGGCGTCGTGCGGTGACTGAAAGAGCCAGCAACATCTGCCCATTGCATTTGAGGTGGGGCCGACAGGGAAAATATGGCCCTCAGCTGTTCCCTTCCCATCTCCACCCCAATCACTTGTGTTTCCCTCCCCCCCGCCATCACATCCTTCACCCTTTATCTTCCCACAATCCCCTCCCCTTCCAACCACCCCCACTCCCATAACTAACCCCACCTCTTCCCCTTTGAACTATCCACTCAACCTCTGCCTCCTGTGCCCCCTCCCTTCACTGACACTCACCTCACCCTGAACCCTCCACCCACTCCCCTCCGTCCTTATTTGCTCCCCCAAAACCAGTTGGAGAGAGAGCCCAGGCCCCCCCCCCCCACTCTTCCTGTTTCCCTCCTCCCCTTCCCTCCCTTCCTCGCTGTTTCCCTCAAACAGACTTTGTTTGCTTTTAAAATTCAATAAATCTAATTAGAATGAGGAAAGACTCACCTGTCTTCCTTTCTCTCTCACAGGTGTAAATAAATAGCATTTACCTTTTCTAACAACCAGCACAACAAAGGTAAGATAATATATAGGTTTTAAAATTCAATTGGTGTATTATTTTATTATGTGGTCGGGTCCAGGCTGGTGTTTATGCTCCACACGAGCCTCCTCCCTCCTCACTTCCTCTACCCTCTCAGGATATCCCTCGATTACTTTCTCCCTCAAAGCTTCTGAAATCATCCTGTAGATTTCTGTAAATAATTTGAACACTAAAGCTGCTAGAAGCTAAAGGAAAACATCCCATCACCACTGTTTATAGTGTCACAGCACAGGAGGAGGCTGCAAGAAAGACGCTTTCTAGACCAAATCATAGTCACGTATCCCATCCTGCAAAGCTTTAGGCGCTTGTCTGAAAAGCGAGGCTGTGGGCAGACCTTGCCTCTGTGAGAATACAAAGGGAGCCAACACTCCACAGGAAATGATATGCCTGACATCAGGCAAAGTGATTGGGAATATTGCAAAGTCAAGAAAACTGTGAACTGACGCATTGAAGACCAAATTGTCAGGAACAGATAACAAAACATTCCAAGGCACAATCAAAGACCCAGGACCTGGGCACAGATTAAATACACAGAAAGATAAGGGGATGGCCCACCCCCATAGGATAGAATGGACAACAGTTAACACCATGGGATGGATATCTGAAAGATGTCTGGAACAATGGGCACCCTGGGGTGGGGGGGAAGAGACGTTCGAGACAGATGACATCACGGGATAACGTCGTTAAGCTACCAGAAGCAACTATGCTTCAGAAAGATGTATAAACTGGGACACTGGCCCACTACAGTTAGAAGCAGCTTCTGGGGCAATGAAGGCCAACACACCCTACGATACCAGGCCTGATCAGCTTGAAACTTCCAAGGGACAGGTTGTACCATCCTTGTTTATTTGATATAACTGTATTAGAACATTGTTTTGGTGTCGAAGCTTGCATCTTCGGTCACACTCGGGCCCGAATCATGGTGGAAATTATTATTAAGAAGAATTAACAACCCTTTGGTAGCATTAATAATAACATATTTCCAACATTTCTGGCGTCCCTGGTTGGAACCGAATCAGTGGGTCCCTGTCTCGAACCAGATCACTGGGACCCTGTCTAGAACCGGATCGTTGGGTCCCTGTCTAGAACCAGATCACGGGGTACCTGTCTGGAACTGGATCGTTGGGTCCCTGTCTAGAACCGGATCATTGGGTCCTCTTCACAATGTGGAGGGAGGAAAACCTCGCATTGAAATCAGGACGGAGCCTCATTATAATCTAATTAAGTCTAACTAGGGGAAATCACTTTAATTACAGTATTGAAATTAAATCCAATTATAACAACAACTTGCATTGATATAATGCCTTTAACGTCACAAGGTGCTTCACACGAGCAATTATCAAACAAAATTGGACACAGAGACACATAAAGAGATATGAGGATAGGTGACCAAAAGCTTGGTCAGAGGTCGGTTTTAACGAGTGTCTTAAAGGAGGAGAGAAAGGTGGAGAGGCAAAGGGCTTTAGGAAGGGAATTCCAGAGCTTAGGGCCGAGGTAGCTGAAGGCACGGCCAGCAATGGTGGAGCAAAGGAAATCAGGGATGGACAAAAGGCCAAAATCAGAGGAGTGCAGAGATTTCAGAGGGTTGTAGGGCTGGAGGAGGTTACAGAGATAGGGAGGGGCGAGGCCATGGAGGGATTTGAAAACAAGGATGAGAATTTTAAAATCAAGGCGTTGGTGGACTGGAGCCAATGTAGGTCAGTGAGCACAGGGGGTGATGGGAGAACGGGACTTGGTGCGAGTCAGGCGTACCGAAAAATGAGGTGCCAACCTGGTGAAGCGACAACTCAGGACTACATGCGTGTTAAACAGCAGAAGCAACATGCTATAGACAGAGCTAAGCGATTCCACAACCAACGGATCAGATCAAAATTCTGCAGTCCTGCCACATCCAGTCATGAATGGTGGTGGACAATTAAACAACTAACGGGAGGAGGAGGCTCTGCAAACATCCCCATCCTCAATGATGGCGGAGTCCAGCACGTGAGTGCAAAAGGCAAGTCTGAAGAGTTTCAGCCAGAAGTGCTGAGTGGATGATCCATCTCGGCCTCCTCCTGATATCCCCACCATCACAGAAGCCAGTCTTCAGCCAATTCGATTCACTCCACGTGATATCAAGAAACGGCTGAGTGCACTGGATACAGCAAAGGCTATTGGCCCCGACAACATCCCGGCTGTAGTGCTGAACTCTTGTGCTCCAGAACTAGCCGTGCCTCGAGCCAAACTGTTCCAGTACAGCTACAACACTGGCATCTACCCGACAATGTGGAAAATTGCCCAGGTATGTCCTGTCCACAAAAAGCAGAACAAATCCAATCCGGCCAATTACCGCCCCATCAGTCTACTCTCAATCATCAGCAAAGTGATGGAAGGTGTCATCGACAGTGCTATCAAGCAGCACGTATTCATCAATAACCTGCTCACCGATGATCAGTTTGGGTTCCGCCAGGACCACTCAGCTCCAGACCTCATTACAGCCTTCGTCCAAACATGGACAAAAGAGCTGAATTCCAGAGGTGAGGTGAGAGTGACTGACCTTGACATCAAGGCAGCATTTGACCGAGTGTGGCACCAAGGAGCCCAAGTAAAATTGAAGTCAATGGGAATCAGGGGGAAAACTCTCCAGTGGCTGGTATCACACCTAGCACAAAGGAAGATGGTAGTGGTTGTTGGAGGACAATCATCTCAGCCCCAGGACATTGCTGCAGGAGTCCCTCAGGGTAGTGTCCTCGGCCCAACCATCTTCAGCTGCTTCATCAATGACCTTCCCTCCATCATAAGGTCAGAAATGGGGATGTTCGCTGATGATTGCACAGTGTTCAGTTCCATTCGCAACCCGTCAGATAATGAGTCCGAGCCCGCATGCGGCAAGAACTGGACAACATCCAGCCTTGAGCTCATAAGTGGCAACTAACATTTGTGCCAGACAAGTGCCAGGCAATGACCATCTCCAACAAGAGAGAATCTAACCACCTCCACTTGACATTCAACGGCATTACCATCGCCGAATCCCCCACCATCAACATCCTGGGGGTCACCATTGACCAGAAACTTAACTGGATCAGCCATATAAATACTGTGGCTGCAAGACCAGGTCAGAGGCTGGGTATTCTGCGGTGACTGACTCATCTCCTGACTCCCCAAAGCCTTTCCACCATCTACAAGGCACAAGTCAGGAGTGTGATGGAATACTCTCCACTTGCCTGGATGAGTGCAGCTCCAACAACACTCAAGAAGCTCAACACCATCCAGGACAAAGCAGCCCGCTTAATTTGCACCCCATCCACCACCCTAAACATTCACTCCCTTCACCACCAGCGCACTGTGGCTGCAGTGTGTACCATCCACAGGATGCACTGCAGCAACTCTCCAAGGCTTCTTCGACAGCACCTCCCAAACCCGCAACCTCTACCACCTGGAAGGACAAGAGCAGCAGGCGCATGGGAACAACACCACCTGCACGTTCCCCTCCAAGTCACACACCATCCCGACTTGGAAATATATCGCCGTTCCTTCATCGTCGCTGGGTCAAAATCCTGGAACTCCCTTCCTAACAGCACTGTGGGAGAACCGTCACCACACGGACTGCAGCGGTTCAAGAAGGCGGCTCATCACCACCTTCTCAAGAGCAATTAGGGATGGGCAATAAATGCCGGCCTCGCCAGCGACGCCCACATCCCATGAATGAATTTTTAAAAATAATCCTGCCCGCTTTACGATCCTGTCAATTTACGATCCTGCCCCAGACCAATTTCGAACCCTGAGTTTCTACAATAAAACAAACATGTCTGTTTGTATAATTAGCTTCATCTTCTCCCTCCCTTTGATAATGTGCTAACTGACATTGCAGTTCAGCTGTGGGCAGCCCTCCAGTTCTTTGCTGCAGGTGGCCAGTTTTTGTATGAGAGAATCAGTCGGCTATTCGACTGTAGAAGATATCACAGCTGATCCTCCTCCTGTAAACAGCTTCTCTACAGTCCAGGGCACTGAGCCCGATTGTTGCCTTGGGAGTGAAGAGCTGAGTGAGCAGAAAGCCGAGCCCACCAGGTCAGCATGGCGATGTCTTTATCCATGGCCTTCGGGGGAGGTGCGATTTTCGCTTTAATGCAAAAGGCAGATTATGTGCAGTAAACGTGTTTACTAATCGTTATGTGTTGTGTTTCTAATTGTACGCAGGAGTTAAAGGACTGAAGCGGAGGTGAGGGTGAATTTTAAACCTTGTCTTCCACATTCTCACACTGTTTATTTATTTTTACACCCCCCCACGGCTTAATATTTCAAACAAACCTGTTAATGAACCATTTCCTCAGGTTCCAGGAAAAGAGAGGAAATGACAGACTGTGTGGTGAGCAGTGATCTGGAGTTGGGAGTGTTCAGGGAACCCCTGCAATACACAGTCTAGAAAGAAATGCGACAAATGCTCTCTCCCGGTAAGCACCGATAGATATACCGCAATACACTCTCCAGGTAAACACCAATAGATATACCGCAATACACTCTCCCGGTAAACACCGATAGATATACCGCAATACACTCTCCCGGTAAACACCGATAGATATACCGCAATACACTCTCCCGGTAAACACCGATAGATATACCGCAATACATTCTCCCGGTAAACACCGATAGATATACCGCAATACACTCTCCCGGTAAACACCGATAGATATACCGCAATACACTCTCCCGGTAAACACCGATAGATATACCGCAATACACTCTCCCGGTAAACACCAATAGATATACACCGTTAGATTTACCCTAATCCCCTCTCTCGGTAAACACCGATAGATTTACCCCAATCCCCTCTCTCGGTAAACACCGATAGATTTACCCTAATCCCCTCTCTCCTGGTAAACACCGATAGATTTACCCTAATCCACTCTCTCGGTAAACACCAATAGATTCTAATCCCTTCTCTCGGGAAACACCGATAGGTTTACCCTAATCCCCTCTCTCGGTAAACACCGATAGATTCTAATCCCCTCTCTCGGTAAACACCGATAGATTTACCCCAATCCCCTCTCTCGGTAAACACCATTAGATTTACCCTAATCCCCTCTCTCGGTAAACACCGATAGATTTACCCTAATCCACTCTCTCAGTAAACACCGATAGATTTACCCTAATCCCCTCTCTCGGTAAACACCGATAGATTTACCCTAATCCCCTCTCTCGGTGAACACCGATGGATTTACCCTAATCCCCTCTCCTGGTAAACACCGATAGATTTACCCTAATCCCCTCTCTCGGTGAACACCGATAGATTTACCCTAATCCCCTTTCTCGGTAAACACCGATAGATTTACCCTAATCCCCTCTCTCGGTGAACACCGGTAGATTTACCCCAATCCCCTCTCTCGGTGAACACCGATAGATTTACCCCAATCCACTCTCTCGGTGAACACCGGTAGATTTACCCCAATCCCCTCTCTCAGTAAACACCGATTGATTTACCCTGATCCCCTCACTCCTGGTAAACACTGATAGATTTACCCTAATCCCCTCTCTCCTGGTAAACACCGATAGATTTACCCTAATCCCCTCTCTCCTGGTGAACACCGATAGATTTACCCTAATCCCCTCTCTCCTGTTAAACACCGATTGATTTACCCTAATCCCCTCTCTCGGTGAACACCGATAGATTTACCCGAATCCCCTCTCTCAGTAAACATCGATTGATTTACCCTAATCCCCTCTCTCGGTAAACACCAATAGATTTACCCTAATCCCCTCTCTCGGTGAACACCGATAGATTCACCCTAATCCCCTCTCGCGGTGAACACCGATAGATTTACCCTTATCCCCTCTCTCGGTGAACACCGATAGATTTAACCTAATCCCCTCTCTCGGTAAACACCGATAGATTTACCCCAATCCCCTCTCTGGGTGAACACCGATAGATTTACCCTAACCCCTCTCTCTGTAAACACCGATAGATTTACCCTAATCCCCTCTCTCGGTAAACACCGATAGATTTACCCCAATCCCCTCTCTCCTGGTGAACACCGATAGATTTACCCTAATCCCATCTCTCCTGGTAAACACCGATAGATTTACCCTAATCCCCTCTCTCGGTAAACACCGATAGATTTACCCTAATCCCCTCTCCTGGTAAACACTGATAGATTTACCCTAATCCCCTCTCTCGGGAAACACCGATAGATTTACCCTAATCCCCTCTCTCGGTGAACACCATTAGATTTACCCTAATCCCCTCTCTCGGTAAACACCGATAGATTTACCCCAATCCCCTCTATCGGTGAACACCGGTAGATTTACCCCAATCCCCTCTCTCGGTGAACACCGATAGATTTACCCTAATCCCCTCTCTCGGTGAACACCGATAGATTTACCCTAATCCCCTCTCTCAGTAAACACCGATTGATTTACCCTGATCCCCTCTCTCGGTAAACACTGATAGATTTACCCTAATCCCCTCTCTCCTGGTAAACACCGATAGATTTACCCTAATCCCCTCTCTCGGTAAACACTGATAGATTTACCCTAATCCCCTCTCTCCTGGTAAACACCGATAGATTTACCCTAATCCCCTCTCTCCTGGTGAACACCGATAGATTTACCCTAATCCCCTCTCTCCTGGTAAACACCGATAGATTTACCCTAATCCCCTCTCTCGGTGAACACCGATAGATTTACCCTAATCCCCTCTCTCAGTAAACACCGATTGATTTACCCGAATCCCCTCTCTCGGTGAACACCATTAGATTTTCCCTAATCCCCTCTCTCGGTAAACACCGATAGATTTACCCAAATCCACTCTCTCGGTAAACACCAATAGATTTACCCTAATCCCCTCTCTCGGTGAACACCGATAGATTTACCCTAATCCCCTCTCTCGGTGAACACCGATAGATTTACCCTTATCCCCTCTCTCGGTGAACACCGATAGATTTACCCTAATCCCCTCTCTCGGTGAACACCGATAGATTTACCCAAATCCCCTCTCTCGGTAAACAGCAATAGATTTACCCTAATCCCCTCTCTCGGTGAACACCGATAGATTCACCCTAATCCCCTCTCTCGGTGAACACCGATAGATTTACCCTTATCCCCTCTCTCGGTGAACACCGATAGATTTAACCTAATCCCCTCTCTCGGTAAACACCGATAGATTTACCCCAATCCCCTCTCTGGGTGAACACCGATAGATTTACCCTAATCCCCTCTCTCGGTAAACACCGATAGATTTACCCTAATCCCCTCTCTCGGTAAACACCGATAGATTTACCCCAATCCCCTCTCTCCTGGTGAACACCGATAGATTTATCCTAATCCCATCTCTCCTGGTAAACACCGATAGATTTACCCTAATCCCCTCTCTCGGTAAACACCGATAGATTTACCCTAATCCCCTCTCCTGGTAAACACTGATAGATTTACCCTAATCCCCTCTCTCGGTAAACACCGATAGATTTACCCTAATCCCCTCTCTCGGTGAACACCATTAGATTTACCCTAATCCCCTCTCTCGGTAAACACCGATAGATTTACCCCAATCCCCTCTCTCGGTGAACACCGGTAGATTTACCCCAATCCCCTCTCTCGGTGAACACCGATAGATTTACCCTAATCCCCTCGCTCGGTGAACACCGATAGATTTACCCTAATCCCCTCTCTCAGTAAACACCGATTGATTTACCCTGATCCCCTCTCTCGGTAAACACTGATAGATTTACCCTAATCCCCTCTCTCCTGGTAAACACCGATAGATTTACCCTAATCCCCTCTCTCGGTAAACACTGATAGATTTACCCTAATCCCCTCTCTCCTGGTAAACACCGATAGATTTACCCTAATCCCCTCTCTCCTGGTGAACACCGATAGATTTACCCTAATCCCCTCTCTCCTGGTAAACACCGATAGATTTACCCTAATCCCCTCTCTCGGTGAACACCGATAGATTTACCCTAATCCCCTCTCTCAGTAAACACCGATTGATTTACCCGAATCCCCTCTCTCGGTGAACACCATTAGATTTACCCTAATCCCCTCTCTCGGTAAACACCGATAGATTTACCCAAATCCCCTCTCTCGGTAAACACCAATAGATTTACCCTAATCCCCTCTCTCGGTAAACACCGATAGATTTACCCTAATCCCCTCTCTCGGTGAACACCGATAGATTTACCCTTATCCCCTCTCTCGGTGAACACCGATAGATTTACCCTAATCCCCTCTCTCGGTGAACACCGATAGATTTACCCTAATCCCCTCTCTGGGTGAACACCGATAGATTTACCCTAATCCCCTCTCTCGGTAAACACCGATAGATTTACCCCAATCCCCTCTCTCGGTAAACACCGATAGATTTACCCCAATCCCCTCTCTCCTGGTGAACACCGATAGATTTACCCTAATCCCCTCTCCTGGTAAACACTGATAGATTTACCCTAATCCCCTCTCTCGGTAAACACCGATAGATTTACCCTAATCCCCTCTCTCGGTGAACACCATTAGATTTACCCTAATCCCCTCTCTCGGTAAAAAACGATAGATTTACCCAAATCCCCTCTCTCGGTAAACACCAATAGATTTACCCTAATCCCCTCTCTCGGTGAACACCGATAGATTTACCCTAATCCCCTCTCTCCTGGTAAACACCGATAGATTTACCCTAATCCCCTCTCTCGGTGAACACCGATAGATTTACCCTAATCCCCTCTCTCGGTGAACACCGATAGATTTACCCTAATCCCCTCTCTCGGTGAACACCGATAGACTTACCCTAATCCCCTCTCTCGGTGAACACCGATAGATTTACCCTAATCCCCTCTCTCGGTAAACACCGATAGATTTACCCTAATCCCCTCTCTCGGTAAACACCGATAGATTTACCCTAATCCCCTCTCTCGGTGAACACAGATAGATTTACCCTAATCCCCTCTCTCGGTAAACACCGATAGACTAACCCAAATCCCCTCTCTCGGTAAACACCGATAGATTTACCCCAATCCCCTCTCTCGGTGAACACCGATAGATTTACCCTAATCCCCTCTCTCGGTAAACACTGATAGTTTTACCCTAATCCCCTCTCTCGGTAAACACTGATAGATTTACCCTAATCCCCTCTCTCGGTGAACACCGGTAGATTTACTCCAATCCCCTCTCTCGGTAAACACTGATAGATTTACCCCATTCCCCTCTCTCGGTAAACATTGATAGATTTACCCTAATCCCCTCTCTCGGTAAACACCGATAGATTGACCCAAATTCCCTCTCTCCTGGTAAACACCGATAGATTTACCCCAATCCCCTCTCTCGGTAAACACCGATAGATTTACCCCAAACCCCTCTCTCGGTAAACACCGATAGATTTACCCTAATCCCCTCTCTCCAGGTGAACACCGATAGATTTTCCCTAATCCCCTCTTTCGGTGAACACCAATAGATTTACCCTAATCCCCTCTCTCGGTAAACACCGATAGATTTACCCCAAACCCCTCTCTCGGTAAACACCGATAGATTTACCCTAATCCCCTCTGTCCTGGTGAACACCGATAGATTTACCCTAATCCCCTCTCTCGGTGAACACCGATAGATTTAACCGAATCCCCTCTCTCGGTAAACACCGATAGATTTACCCTAATCCCCTCTCTCCTGGTGAACACCGATAGATTTACCCCAATCCCCTCTCTCGGTAAACACCGATAGATTTACCCCAATCCCCTCTCTCTGTAAACACCGATAGATTTACCCTAATCCCCTCTATCCTGGTGAACACCGATAGATTTACCCTAATCCCCTCTCTCGGTGAACACCGATAGATTTACCGTAATCCCCTCTCTCGGTAAACACCGACAGATTTACCCTAATCCCCTCTCTCGGTGAACACCGATAGATTTACCCTAATCCCCTCTCTCCTGGTAAACACCGATAGATTTACCCTAATCCCCTCTCTCGGTAAACATCGATAGATTTACCCTAATCCCCTCTCCTGGTAAACACCGATAGATTTACCCTAATCCCCTCTCTCGGTAAACACCGATAGATTTACCCTAATCCCCTCTCTCGGTAAACACCGATAGATTTACCCCAATCCCCTCTCTCGGTAAACACCGATAGATTTACCCTAATCCCCTCTCTCGGTAAACACCGATGGATTTACCCCAATCCCCTCTCTCGGTGAACACCGATAGATTTACCCCAATCCCCTCTCTCGGTAAACACCAATAGATTTACCCTAATCCCCTCTCTCGGTGAACACCGATAGATTTACCCTAATCCCCTCTCTCAGTAAACACCGCTGGATTTACCCTAATCCCCTCTCTCGGTAAACACCGATAGATTTACCCTAATCCCCTCTCTCGGTGAACACTGATAGATTTACCCTAATCCCCTCTCTCGGTAAACACCGATAGATTTACCCTAAACCCTTCTCTCCTGGTAAACACCGATAGATTTACCCTAATCCCCTCTCTCGGTAAACACCGATAGATTTACCAGAATCCCCTCTCTCGGTAAACACCGATAGATTTACCCCAATCCCCTCTCTCGGTAAACACTGATAGATTTATCCTAATCTCCTCTCTCGGTAAACACTGATAGTTTTACCCTAATCCCCTCTCTCGGTAAACACTGATAGATTTACCCTAATCCCCTCTCTCGGTAAACACTGATAGTTTTACCCTAATCCCCTCTCTCGGTAAACACTGATAGATTTACCCTAATCCCCTCTCTCGGTGAACACCGGTAGATTTACCCCAATCCCCTCTCTCGGTAAACACTGATAGATTTACCCCATTCCCCTCTCTCGGTAAACATTGATAGATTTACCCTAATCCCCTCTCTCGGTAAACACCGATAGATTGACCAAAATCCCCTCTCTCCTGGTAAACACCGATAGATTTACCCCAATCCCCTCTCTCCTGGTAAACACCGATAGATTTACCCTAATCCCCTCTCTCGTTAAACACCGATAGATTTACCCGAATCCCCTCTCTCGGTAAACACCGATAGATTTACCCTAATCCCCTCTCTCGGTAAGCACCGGTAGATTTACCCCAATCCCCTCTCTCGGTAAACACCGATAGATTTACCCCAATCCCCTCTCTCGGTAAACATTGATAGATTTACCCTAATCCCCTCTCTCGGTAAACACCGATAGATTGACCCTAATCCCCTCTCTCGGTAAACACCGATAGATTTACCCTAATCCCCTCTCTCCTGTTAAACACCGATAGATTCACCCTAATCCCCTCTATCGGTAAACACCGATAGATTTACCCCAATCCCCTCTCTCGGTAAACACCGATAGATTTACCCTAATCCCCTCTCTCCTGGTAAACACCGATAGATTTACCCTAATCCCCTCTCTCCTGGTGAACACCGATAGATTTACCCTAATCCCCTCTCTCGGTGAACACCGATAGATTTACCGTAATCCCCTCTCTCGGTAAACACCGATAGATTTACCGTAATCCCCTCTCTCGGTAAACACCGACAGATTTACCCTAATCCCCTCTCTCGGTGAACACCGATAGATTTACCCTAATCCCCTCTCCTGGTAAACACCGATAGATTTACCCGAATCCCCTCTCTCGGTAAACATCGATAGATTTACCCTAATCCCCTCTCCTGGTAAACACCGATAGATTTACCCGAATCCCCTCTCTCGGTAAACACCGATAGATTTACCCTAATCCCCTCTCTCGGTAAACACTGATAGATTTACCCTAAACCCCTCTCTCAGTAAACATCGATAGATTTACCCTAATCCCCTCTCCTGGTAAACACCGATAGATTTACCCTAATCCCCTCTCTCGGTAAACATCGATAGATTTACCCTAATCCCCTCTCCTGGTAAACATCGATAGATTTACCCTAATCCCCTCTCTCGGTAAACACCGATAGATTTACCCTAATCCCCTCTCTCGGTGAACACCGATAGATTTACCCCAATCCCGTCTCTCGGTAAACACCGATAGATTTACCCTAATCCCCTCTCTCGGTGAACACCGACAGATTTACCCTAATCCCCTCTCTCAGTAAACACCGATAGATTTACCCTAATCCCCTCTCGCGGTAAACACCGATAGATTTACCCTAATCCCCTCTCTCGGTGAACACTGATAGATTTACCCTAATCCCCTCTCTCGGTAAACACCGATAGATTTACCCTAATCCCCTCTCTCGGTAAACACCGATAGATTTACCCTAATCCCCTCTCTCCTGGTAAACACCGATAGATTTACCCCAATCCCCTCTCTCGGTAAACACCGATAGATTTACCCTAATCCCCTCTCTCCTGGTAAACACCGATAGATTTACCCTAATCCACTCTCTCGGTAAACACCAATAGATTCTAATCCCTTCTCTCGGGAAACACCGATAGGTTTACCCTAATCCCCTCTCTCGGTAAACACCGATAGATTCTAATCCCCTCTCTCGGTAAACACCGATAGATTTACCCCAATCCCCTCTCTCGGTAAACACCGATAGATTTACCCTAATCCCCTCTCTCCTGGTAAACACCGATAGATTTACCCTAATCCCCTCTCTCGGTAAACACCGATAGATTTACCCTCATCCCCTCTCTCAGTAAACACCGATTGATTTACCCTAATCCCCTCTCTCCTGGTGAACACCGATGGATTTACCCCAATCCCCTCTCTCCTGGTGAACACCGATAGATTTACCCTAATCCCCTCTCCTGGTAAACACCGATAGATTTACCCTAATCCACTCTCTCGGTGAACACCATTAGATTTACCCTAATACCCTCTCTCGGTAAACACCAATAGATTTACCCTAATCCCCTCTCTCGCTGAACACCGATAGATTTACCCTAATCCCCTCTCTCAGTAAACACCGATAGATTTACCCTAATCCCCTCTCTCGGTAAACACCGATAGATTTACCCAAATCCCCTCTCTCGGTAAACACCAATAGATTTACCCTAATCCCCTCTCTCGGTGAACACCGATAGATTCACCCTAATCCCCTCTCTCGGTGAACACCGATAGATTTACCCTTATCCCCTCTCTCGGTGAATACCGATAGATTTAACCTAATCCCCTCTCTCGGTAAACACCGATAGATTTACCCCAATCCCCTCTCTGGGTGAACACCGATCGATTTACCCTAATCCCCTCTCTCGGTAAACACCGATAGATTTACCCTAATCCCCTCTCTCGGTAAACACCGATAGATTTACCCCAATCCCCTCTCTCCTGGTGAACACCGATAGATTTACCCTAATCCCATCTCTCCTGGTAAACACCGATAGATTTACCCTAATCCCCTCTCTCGGTAAACACCGATAGATTTACCCTAATCCCCTCTCCTGGTAAACACTGATAGATTTACCCTAATCCCCTCTCTCGGTAAACACCGATAGATTTACCCTAATCCCCTCTCTCGGTGAACACCGATAGATTTACCCTAATCCCCTCTCTCGGTGAACACCGATAGATTTACCCTAATCCCCTCTCTCGGTGAACACCGATAGATTTACCCTAATCCCCTCTCTCGGTGAACACCGATAGAGTTACCCTAATCCCCTCTCTCGGTGAACACCGATAGATTTACCCTAATCCCCTCTCTCGGTAAACACCGATAGATTTAACCTAATCCCCTCTATCGGTGAACACCGATAGATTTACCCTAATCCCCTCTCTCAGTGAACACCGATAGATTTACCCCAATCCCCTCTCTCGGTGAACACCGATAGATTTACCCTAATCCCCTCTCTCGGTAAACACTGATAGTTTTACCCTAATCCCCTCTCTCGGTAAACACTGATAGATTTACCCTAATCCCCTCTCTCGGTGAACACCGGTAGATTTACCCCAATCCCCTCTCTCGGTAAACACTGATAGATTTACCCCATTCCCCTCTCTCGGTAAACATTGATAGATTTACCCTAATCCCCTCTCTCGGTAAACACCGATAGATTGACCCAAATCCCCTCTCTCCTGGTAAACACCGATAGATTTACCCCAATCCCCTCTCTCCTGGTAAACACTGATAGATTTACCCCAATCCCCTCTCTCGGTAAACACCGATAGATTTAACCGAATCCCCTCTCTCGGTAAACACCGATAGATTTACCCTAATACCCTCTCTCGTGGTAAACACCGATAGATTTACCCCAATCCCCTCTCTCGGTAAACACCGATAGATTTACCCCAATCCCCTCTCTCGGTAAACACCGATAGATTTACCCTAATCCCCTCTCTCCTGGTGAACACCGATAGATTTACCCTAATCCCCTCTCTCGGTGAACACCGATAGATTTACCGTAATCCCCTCTCTCGGTAAACACCAACAGATTTACCCTAATCCCCTCTCTCGGTGAACACCGATAGATTTACCCTAATCCCCTCTCTCCTGGTAAACACCGATAGATTTACCCTAATCCCCTCTCTCGGTAAACACCGATAGATTTACCCTAATCCCCTCTCCTGGTAAACACCGATAGATTTACCCTAATCCCCTCTCTCGGTAAACATCGATAGATTTACCCTAATCCCCTCTCCTGGTAAACACCGATAGATTTACCCTAATCCCCTCTCTCGGTAAACACCGATAGATTTACCCTAATCCCCTCTCTCGGTAAACACCGATAGATTTACCCCAATCCCCTCTCTCGGTAAACACCGATAGATTTACCCTAATCACCTCTCTCGGTAAACACCGATAGATTTACCCCAATCCCTTCTCTCGGTGAACACCGATAGATTTACCCGAATCCCCTCTCTCGGTAAACACCGATAGATTCTAATCCCCTCTCTCGGTAAACACCGATAGATTTACCCTAATCCCCTCTCTCAGTAAACACCGATAGATTTACCCTAATCCCCTCTCTCGGTAAACACCGATAGATTTACCCTAACCCCCTCTCTCGGTGAACACTGATAGATTTACCCTAATCCCCTCTCTCCTGGTAAACACCGATAGATTTACCCCAATCCCCTCTCTCGGTAAACACCGATAGATTTACCCTAATCCCCTCTCTCCTGGTAAACACCGATAGATTTACCCTAATCCCCTCTCTCGGTAAACACCGATAGATTTACCCTAATCCCCTCTCTCGGTAAACACCGATAGATTCTAATCCCCTCTCTCGGTAAACACCGATAGATTTACCCCAATCCCCTCTCTCGGTAAACACCGATAGATTTACCCTAATCCCCTCTCTCCTGATAAACACCGATAGATTTACCCTAATCCCCTCTCTCGGTAAACACCGATAGATTTACCCTAATCCCCTCTCTCGGTAAACACCGATAGATTTACCCTAATCCCCTCTCTCGGTAAACACCGATAGATTCTAATCCCCTCTCTCGGTAAACACCGATAGATTTACCCCAATCCCCTCTCTCGGTAAACACCGATAGATTTACCCTAATCCCCTCTCTCCTGGTGAACACCGATAGATTTACCCTAATCCCCTCTCTCGGTAAACAGCGATAGATTTACCCTAATCCCCTCTCTCGGTGAACTCCGATAGATTTACCCTAATCCCCTCTCTCGGTGAACACCGATAGATTTACCCTAATCCCCTCTCTCAGTAAACACCGATTGATTTACCCTAATCCCCTCTCTCCTGGTGAACACCGATAGATTTACCCCAATCCCCTCTCTCCTGGTGAACACCGATAGATTTACCCTAATCCCCTCTCCTGGTAAACACCGATAGATTTACCCATTCCACTCTCTCGGTGAACACCATTAGATTTACCCTAATCCCCTCTCTCGGTAAACACCAATAGATTTACCCTAATCCCCTCTCTCGCTGAACACCGATAGATTTACCCTAATCCCCTCTCTCGGTGAACACCGATAGATTTACCCTAATCCCCTCTCCTGGTAAACACCGATAGATTTACCCCAATCCCCTCTCTCGGTAAACACCGATAGATTTACCCCAATCCCCTCTCTCGGTAAACACCGATAGATTTAACCGAATCCCCTCTCTCGGTAAACACCGATAGATTTACCCTAATCCCCTCTCTCCTGGTAAACACCGATAGATTTACCCCAATCCCCTCTCTCGGTAAACACCGATAGATTTACCCCAATCCCCTCTCTCGGTAAACACCGATAGATTTACCCTAATCCCCTCTCTCCTGGTGAACACCGATAGATTTACCCTAATCCCCTCTCTCGGTGAACACCGATAGATTTACCGTAATCCCCTCTCTCGGTAAACACCGACAGATTTACCCTAATCCCCTCTCTCGGTGAACACCGATAGATTTACCCTAATCCCCTCTCTCCTGGTAAACACCGATAGATTTACCCTAATCCCCTCTCTCGGTAAACACCGATAGATTTACCTTAATCCCCTCTCCTGGTAAACACCGATAGATTTACCCTAATCCCCTCTCTCGGTAAACATCGATAGATTTACCCTAATCCCCTCTCCTGGTAAACACCGATAGATTTACCCTAATCCCCTCTCTCGGTAAACACCGATAGATTTACCCTAATCCCCTCTCTCGGTAAACACCGATAGATTTACCCCAATCCCCTCTCTCGGTAAACACCGATAGATTTACCCTAATCACCTCTCTCGGTAAACACCGATAGATTTACCCCAATCCCTTCTCTCGGTGAACACCGATAGATTTACCCGAATCCCCTCTCTCGGTAAACACCGATAGATTCTAATCCCCTCTCTCGGTAAACACCGATAGATTTACCCCAAACCCCTCTCTCGGTAAACACCGATAGATTTACCCTAATCCCCTCTCTCGGTAAACACCGATAGATTTACCCTAACCCCTCTCTCGGTGAACACTGATAGATTTACCCGAATCCCCTCTCTCGGTAAACACCGATAGATTTACCCTAATCCCCTCTCTCGGTAAACACCGATAGATTTACCCTAATCCCCTCTCTCCTGGTAAACACCGATAGATTTACCCCAATCCCCTCTCTCGGTAAACACCGATAGATTTACCCTAATCCCCTCTCTCCTGGTAAACACCGATAGATTTACCCTAATCCCCTCTCTCGGTAAACACCGATAGATTTACCCTAATCCCCTCTCTCGGTGAACACCGATAGATTTACCCTAATCCCCTCTCTCGGTAAACACCGATAGATTCTAATCCCCTCTCTCGGTAAACACCGATAGATTTACCCTGATCCCCTCTCTCGGCAAACACCGATAGATTCTAATCCCCTCTCTCGGTAAACACCGATAGATTTACCCCAATCCCCTCTCTCGGTAAACACCGATAGATTTACCCTAATCCCCTCTCTCCTGATAAACACCGATAGATTTACCCTAATCCCCTCTCTCGGTAAACACCGATAGATTTACACTAATTCCCTCTCTCCTGGTGAACACCGATAGATTTACCCTAATCCCCTCTCTCGGTAAACAGCGATAGATTTACCCTAATCCCCTCTCTCGGTGAACTCCGATAGATTTACCCTAATCCCCTCTCTCGGTGAACACCGATAGATTTACCCTAATCCCCTCTCTCAGTAAACACCGATTGATTTACCCTAATCCCCTCTCTCCTGGTGAACACCGATAGATTTACCCCAATCCCCTCTCTCCTGGTGAACACCGATAGATTTACCCTAATCCCCTCTCCTGGTAAACACCGATAGATTTACCCATTCCACTCTCTCGGTGAACACCATTAGATTTACCCTAATCCCCTCTCTCGGTAAACACCAATAGATTTACCCTAATCCCCTCTCTCGCTGAACACCGATAGATTTACCCTCATCCCCTCTCTCGGTGAACACCGATAGATTTACCCTAATCCCCTCTCCTGGTAAACACCGATAGATTTACCCTAATCCACTCTCTCGGTAAACACCAATAGATTTACCCTAATCCCCTCTCCTGGTAAACACCGATAGATTTACCCTAATCCACTCTCTCGGTAAACACCATTAGATTTACCCTAATCCCCTCTCTCGGTAAACACCAATAGATTTACCCTAATCCCCTCTCTCGCTGAACACCGATAGATTTACCCTAATTCCCTCTCTCGGTGAACACCGATAGATTTACCCTAATCCTCTCTCTCCTGTTAAACACCGATAGATTTACCCTAATCCCCTCTCTCGCTGAACACCGATAGATTTACCCTAATCCCCTCTCTCGGTGAACACCGATAGATTTACCCTAATCCCCTCTCTCGGTGAACACCGATAGATTTACCCTAATCCCCTCTCTCGGTGAACACCGATAGATTTACACTAATCCCCTCTCTCCTGGTAAACACCGATAGATTTACCCTAATCCCCTCTCTCGGTGAACACCGATAGATTGACCCTAATCCCCTCTCTCGGTGAACACCGATAGATTTACCCTAATCCCCTCTCTCGGTGAACACCGATAGATTTACCCTAATCCCCTCTCTCGGTGAACAACGATAGATTTACCCTAATCCCCTCTCTCGGTGAACACCGATAGAGTTACCCTAATCCCCTCTCTCGGTGAACACCGATAGATTGACCCTAATCCCCTCTCTCGGTGAACACCGATAGATTTACCCTAATCCCCTCTCTCGGTGAACACCGATAGATTTACCCTAATCCCCTCTCTCGGTGAACACCGATAGATTTACCCTAATCCCCTCTCTCGGTGAACACCGATAGAGTTACCCTAATCCCCTCTCTCGGTGAACACCGATAGATTTACCCTAATCCCCTCTCTCGGTAAACACCGATAGATTTAACCTAATCCCCTCTCTCGGTGAACACCGATAGATTTACCCTAATCCCCTCTCTCAGTGAACACCGATAGATTTACCCCAATCCCCTCTCTCGGTGAACACCGATAGATTTACCCTAATCCCCTCTCTCGGTAAACACTGATAGTTTTACCCTAATCCCCTCTCTCGGTAAACACTGATAGATTTACCCTAATCCCCTCTCTCGGTGAACACCGGTAGATTTACCCCAATCCCCTCTCTCGGTAAACACTGATAGATTTACCCCATTCCCCTCTCTCGGTAAACATTGATAGATTTACCCTAATCCCCTCTCTCGGTAAACACCGATAGATTGACCCAAATCCCCTCTCTCCTGGTAAACACCGATAGATTTACCCCAATCCCCTCTCTCCTGGTAAACACCGATAGATTTACCCTAATCCCCTCTCTCGGTAAACACCGATAGATTTAACCGAATCCCCTCTCTCGGTAAACACCGATAGATTTACCCTAATCCCCTCTCTCCTGGTAAACACCGATAGATTTACCCAAATCCCCTCTCTCGGTAAACACCGATAGATTTACCCCAATCCCCTCTCTCGGTAAACACCGATAGATTTACCCTAATCCCCTCTCTCCTGGTGAACACCGATAGATTTACCCTAATCCCCTCTCTCGGTGAACACCGATAGATTTACCGTAATCCCCTCTCTCGGTAAACACCGACAGATTTACCCTAATCCCCTCTCTCGGTGAACACCGATAGATTTACCCTAATCCCCTCTCTCCTGGTAAACACCGATAGATTTACCCTAATCCCCTCTCTCGGTAAACACCGATAGATTTACCCTAATCCCCTCTCCTGGTAAACACCGATAGATTAACACTAATCCCCTCTCTCGGTAAACATCGATAGATTTACCCTAATCCCCTCTCCTGGTAAACACCGATAGATTTACCCTAATCCCCTCTCTCGGTAAACACCGATAGATTTACCCTAATCCCCTCTCTCGGTAAACACCGATAGATTTACCCCAATCCCCTCTCTCGGTAAACACCGATAGATTTACCCTAATCACCTCTCTCGGTAAACACCGATAGATTTACCCCAATCCCTTCTCTCGGTGAACACCGATAGATTTACCCCAATCCCCTCTCTCGGTAAACACCGATAGATTCTAATCCCCTCTCTCGGTAAACACCGATAGATTTACCCTAATCCCCTCTCTCAGTAAACACCGATAGATTTACCCTAATCCCCTCTCTCGGTAAACACCGATAGATTTACCCTAATCCCCTCTCTCGGTAAACACCGATAGATTTACCCTAATCCCCTCTCTCGGTAAACACCGATAGATTTACCCTAATCCCCTCTCTCCTGATAAACACCGATAGATTTACCCTAATCCCCTCTCTCGGTAAACACCGATAGATTTACCCTAATCCCCTCTCTCGGTAAACACCGATAGATTTACCCCAATCCCCTCTCTCGGTGAACACCGATAGATTTACCCTAATCCCCTCTCTCGGTAAACACCGATAGATTTACCCTAATCCCCTCTCTCAGTAAACACCGATAGATTTACCCTAATCCCCTCTCTCGGTCAACACCGATAGATTTACCCCAATCCCCTCTCTCGGTAAACACCGATAGATTTACCCTAATCCCCTCTCTCCTGATAAACACCGATAGATTTACCCTAATCCCCTCTCTCGGTAAACACCGATAGATTCTAATCCCCTCTCTCGGTAAACACCGATAGATTTACACTAATCCCCTCTCCTGGTGAACACCGATAGATTTACCCTAATCCCCTCTCTCGGTAAACAGCGATAGATTTACCCTAATCCCCTCTCTCGGTGAACTCCGATAGATTTACCCTAATCCCCTCTCTCGGTGAACACCGATAGATTTACCCTAATCCCCTCTCTCAGTAAACACCGATTGATTTACCCTAATCCCCTCTCTCCTGGTGAACACCGATAGATTTACCCCAATCCCCTCTCTCCTGGTGAACACCGATAGATTTACCCTAATCCCCTCTCCTGGTAAACACCGATAGATTTACCCATTCCACTCTCTCGGTGAACACCATTAGATTTACCCTAATCCCCTCTCTCGGTAAACACCAATAGATTTACCCTCATCCCCTCTCTCGCTGAACACCGATAGATTTACCCTAATCCCCTCTCTCGGTGAACACCGATAGATTTACCCTAATCCCCTCTCCTGGTAAACACCGATAGATTTACCCTAATCCACTCTCTCGGTAAACACCAATAGATTTACCCTAATCCCCTCTCTCGCTGAACACCGATAGATTTACCCTAATCCCCTCTCTCGGTGAACACCGATAGATTTACCCTAATCCTCTCTCTCCTGTTAAACACCGATAGATTTACCCTAATCCCCTCTCTCGCTGAACACCGATAGATTTACCCGAATCCCCTCTCTCGGTGAACACCGATAGATTTACCCTAATCCCCTCTCTCGGTGAACACCGATAGATTTACCCTAATCCCCT
Source organism: Heptranchias perlo (assembly GCF_035084215.1). Taxonomy (NCBI): domain Eukaryota; kingdom Metazoa; phylum Chordata; class Chondrichthyes; order Hexanchiformes; family Hexanchidae; genus Heptranchias; species Heptranchias perlo. The sequence continues at coordinate 108,570 of NW_027139272.1, forward strand.
CTCTCGGTGAACACCGATAGATTTACACTAATCCCCTCTCTCCTGGTAAACACCGATAGATTTACCCTAATCCCCTCTCTCGGTGAACACCGATAGATTGACCCTAATCCCCTCTCTCGGTGAACACCGATAGATTTACCCTAATCCCCTCTCTCGGTGAACACCGATAGATTTACCCTAATCCCCTCTCTCGGTGAACACCGATAGATTTACCCCAATCCCCTCTCTCCGTGTACACCGATAGATTTACCCTAATCCCCTCTCTCGGTGAACACCGATAGATTTACCCTAATCCCCTCTCTCGGTGAACACCGATAGATTTACCATGTGAGGTTTGATGTTATCTCTGTTGTCTGTAGCTGTTCTGATGACACAGTGAGTTTATGAAATAGGTGGTTGAGCCCCAGAGGAAGATTGCAGGTTCCATCCTTGGTCTGTTTTAATCAGCTGGTCATCCCCATACCTATTACTGAGGAGTCAGGGCCGTCTGGGGCAGCTCCATTAGCAATGGGAAGGACTGCGAGCAGTCTCTGGATTTCTCCCTACGCCCTGCAATATGGTATTCACTTCATGAACCTCAGACAGTTGAAAGGCTGAGTGGACGTTGTTGGGATTCAAACCTGGGACCCTTAACCCCTTCGTCCAGCTCTCGACCAGCTGAGCTACCCAACGCTCTGAAGGAACGTAGACCTGTTGAGCTGAGATTATCGGGGCCCTGGGCCACTGGCAGAGCCTTGCACACAGCGTGTGGATCATCGGAGGTGTCCACAATTCTTGGTCCATTGCCATTAACGAATGGAAAATCACGGGCAGTGGGCCGACTATTTACTGATAAACTGCCCTCTGGGGGTGAGGTCCCATCGCTGGAGCAGGGACTCCGAAAATACCACCGCCCCCACCCCCCTTCAATGCCGCAACCAACTGGAGAGACATGCACAAGGATCAAACTTCGATAAACTCTGCACACGGAGACTCATTTGTATTTTTATTATAAAGCCGGACATGATCTCCTTTAAGGATGAAGTGAAATCATTCATTCAATGTGTATCTAATACGTGAGGTCATTACAGTGAACAGAAAAACAAGTCTCCCACTCTGACCCGACTGAGCCCCACTCCCCACTCTGACCCGACTGAGTCCCACTCCCCACTCTGACCCGACTGAGCCCCACTCCCCACTCAGACCCGACTGAGCCCCACTCCCCACTCTGACCCGACTGAGTCCCACTCTCCACTCTGACCCGACTGAGTCCCACTCCCCACTCTGACCCGACTGAGTCCCACTCCCCACTCTGACCCGACTGAGCCCCACTCTCCACTCTGACCCGACTGAGTCCCACTCCCCACTCTGACCCGACTGAGTCCCACTCCCCACTCTGACCCGACTGAGCCCCACTCCCCACTCTGACCCGACTGAGCCCCACTCCCCACTCTGACCCGACTGAGCCCCACTCCCCACTCTGACCCGACAGAGCCCCACTCCCCACTCTGACCCGACTGAGACCCACTCCCCACTCTGACCCGACTGAGACCCACTCCCCACTCTGACCCGACTGAGTCCCACTCCCCACTCTGACCCGACTGAATCCCACTCCCCACTCTGACCCGACTGAATCCCACTCCCCACTCTGACCCGACTGAGTCCCACTCCCCACTCTGACCCGACTGAGTCCCACTCCCCACTCAGACCCGACTGAATCCCACTCCCCACTCTGACCCGACTGAGCCCCACTCCCCACTCTGACCCGACTGAATCCCACTCCCCACTCTGACCCGACTGAGCCCCACTCCCCACTCTGACCCGACTGAATCCCACTCCCCACTCTGACCCGACTGAGGCCCACTCCCCACTCTGACCCGACTGAGCCCCACTCCCCACTCTGACCCGACTGAATCCCACTCCCCACTCTAACCCGACTGAGGCCCACTCCCCACTCTGACCCGACTGAGGCCCACTCCCCACTCTGACCCGACTGAGCCCCACTCCCCACTCTGACCCGACTGAATCCCACTCCCCACTCTAACCCGACTGAGGCCCACTCCCCACTCTGACCCGACTGAATCCCACTCCCCATTCAGACCCGACTGAATCCCACTCCCCACTCAGACCCGACTGAATCCCACTCCCCACTCTAACCCGACTGAGGCCCACTCCCCAATTAATTCCTATCCCCTATGGACCCACAAATAACAAGAATTGCTTGAGACGGCCCTAAACTCTCCTCACATGAAACCTTTATCGACCTTTCATCTGGGTTGTATTTGAACTCAGGTGAAAGACAGATTTTCTTATAAACCTCCCCAGTTTAGTAATAGAAGAATCTTTCTGTAACTTTACGCACAGAGGAAAATATTCCCCAATTGATGTGATTTTCTTTATGGATCCTCTATCTCCTGTGGCATTTCTAGCCTGGGCCAAGTTAGCTGACCTGAGCACCAATCATTCTCGGCTCTCCCTGGGCTGGGGGTGAGTCAGACTCTGAGCTACGGTTCCTGGTCCTGATCCCTCGCCCGTGTGGGAATCCGGTGGGGCCCAGGTCAGGCTGAGCTGTGATGCCTTCCACAGTCGAATAATAGCTTGCCAGCTGTCCCCGTGCAGGTTGATATCTGAAGGTCGGCCATGTGGGTAAGATTCTGAAGGTACTAGGGCTCCATTGGAATCAGATCAGAGCAAGGTATCAATACCCCTGTATCAAGAGAAGGGGAAATGTTGATAAAGGTGAACGATTCCCCTGCGGGATTGTGGAGGGGGCGAGTCAGAGGATATACTGTTTCGTAAAGAGGGGTGTTATCGGCAAGATATGAGGGGGGAACGTGTCCCCAGAAGGAATTGTGTACTGTATGCAAAGCCGATAACACCTTCTCGATATATCACCTTGGATTTCAGTATTTTCATGTTCCAGTTATAATTGTCGAATGTTTATAACGTTCTCCCTGTCTATTATTAAAAGTGCTGGCTCTGATCACTCTCGATCCCAGAACCGGGCAGTCCAGGCTTGTAGTACCTGAGGACCTGACCATGGTGGACGCCAATGATCTGAGCCAATAACCTAAACAACGTCTGCCAGGGGTATGAGCAGTGCACCTGCGTTCTGAGCAGCCAGGGATTCACCTCAGGGAATCACTACTGGGAGATGGAGGCGGCCAACAAGACCGACTGGGACTTGGGACTGGCCCAGGAGACGGCCAACAGGAAGGGGCAGATCACGCTGACCCTCGATGGGTAGTGGACCATCTGTCAGAGGTACGAGCACATCGAAGGGGCTCTGACCTCACCCTCCACTGTCCTCAAACTAACAACCAAGCCCAGGAAGATCAGGATCTATGAGGGAGGACAGGTGTCCTTTTACAATGCTGATGACATGTTCCATCTCTGCACTTTTTCACTCACATGTTCAAAGACAAACTGTTCCCTTTCTTTAATCCTTGGTTGAACAAAAGTAGGAGAAACACGGAACCTCTTTTAAACGGCGTCATTTGAAACTGTAATGAGTTAACGGGGCCGAATTCTCCTGGAGAGGTAACGGGGGGCTCACGACACACGTCGTTATTAATGCACAAATCGGCCAGCAAGGTCAGGGGATTAAGAGACACACCGTGAGATGCAAATCTCCGGAATTTGCTGGTCGATTTACGCCGTTCCGCCATTTGCTTCTCACGACCTCAACCTCCGTTATTTTTAAGAACTTGCTGGATTTGCACATTAATCGCCCGTTAAACTCGCCTCAAAGTCAGGGCTGGAACTTAACATCGTAAATACCCTCTTAACAATATGAGAATTGTTAATGCCAATCAATCTCTCCTGCCCAGAAAGGGGACGATTTAAACTGGTGAATCTCACCCGGCAGGTAGTAAATTCTTCTTCGAGATTTTTAAAATTTAAAATTTAACTTCTTTTTCCTTACTTTTCCTTTCTGTCTCTTTTTAATCCAATCTTTTCTTCCCTCTTTATTTCTCTTTCAGTACCTGATTTGACACTAATTCACTCTGTCGTTCCTCTGATTCTTTCTCAATCCTTAAATCTCAATGGTTAAGGAGATGGACTTTTGGTCTCGACGGTCACTGAGGTCCCAGATTCCCCATTGCCCTCTCCGTGCCCGTTATCAGCTCGCACTTCCAGAAAGTTGACTGTACACGAGGTGATATCCAGTATGGGGTTATCGTTAAGCCTTTTCACACTAGGCCTCTGTAACCATCTCCCATCACCATAAGCATCAGTAATAAGGTGCCCACTTAAACTGTATTAAGTAGGCCGACTATTTCGGGCAGTTCAAACAGCTGTTCGCACATCTGTAAAGGGCGATCACCTGTCATTATGTCCTTCCAGGCAGCCCCCTGCTGCCATCTGTCACCCCCCCATCCCGCCCCCCTCCATGGCCGCTACAACTCCTGCGATTACTTCTCACAAATATTGACCTGCTGTGGTGGTGGAGTGGGCCGGAGGTGAAACTGGCCAGGACCGCTGCGTGTTTCAGCCCGAACTCCAGAACCTCTTTAGCAGAACGCTCCCCGTGTCCCCACTCGGAGCAGTAGATACGCAGAGTAAACTCTCATCACGAGTAATGAATCTTACATTAATCGGCTACTTTAGAAACTTCACCAGGAAACCCACCCCGGCTGCAATGGCGAGAGTAGAGTAAAGGGTCACACTCACAGCATGGCAACGGCCAATCACAAACCAACAATTGATGCTGTCGCCAGTGTTTAAATCTAAACTTGAGTGAAGTGAGTTTACAAAATATATCTCGAAAATACCAACAGGTTTCAAGAGGCCTGACCCTGATCAGTGTGAGGATACAGCACAAACCCTCGCCATGCTTCCCACCACCTCCAGGGGCTCGGCCATCAGGTCACATCGTCCACCGCGAATAGCAGGTGAATCCCCCTCGCACGAACCCGTCTATTATAAGTGGTGGGGACTCGACCACCACCCAACGGTGTCAGCTATGGCTCAGTGGGTAGCACTCTCCTCTCTCAGTCACAAGGTCATGGGATCAAGTCCCACTTCAGAGACTTGAGCACAAAATCTAGCCTGACACACCGAGTGCAGTAGTGAGGGAGCTCTGCACTGTCGGAGGGACAGTACTGAGGGAGCACTGCACTGTCGGAGGGGCAGTACTGAGGGAGTGCTGCACTGTCAGAGGGGCAGTACTGAGGGAGTGCTGCACTGTCAGAGGGGCAGTACTGAGAGAGTGCTGCACTGTCGGAGGGGCAGTACTGAGGGAGTGCTGCACTGTCAGAGGGGCAGTACTGAGAGAGTGCTGCACAGTCGGAGGGGCAGTACTGAGAGAGTGCTGCACAGTCGGAGGGGCAGTGCTGAGGGAGCACTGCGCTGTCAGAGGGTCAGTACTGAGAGAGTGCTGCACAGTCGGAGGGGCAGTGCTGAGGGAGCACTGCGCTGTCGGAGGGTCAGTACTGAGAGAGCACTGCGCTGTCGCAGGGGCAGTACTGAGGGAGCACTGCGCTGTCGGAGGGGCAGTACTGAGGGAGCACTGCGCTGTCGGAGGGGCAGTACTGAGGGAGTGCTGCACAGTCGGAGGGGCAGTACTGAGGGAGCACTGCGCTGTCGGAGGGGCAGTACTGAGGGAGCACTGCGCTGTCGCAGGGGCAGTACTGAGAGAGCACTGCGCTGTCGCAGGGGCAGTACTGAGAGAGCACTGCGGTGTCGGAGGGTCAGTGCTGAGAGAGCACTGCGGTGTCGGAGGGTCAGTGCTGAGGGAGCACTGCGCTGTCGCAGGGGCAGTACTGAGAGAGCACTGCGGTGTCGGAGGGTCAGTGCTGAGAGAGCACTGCGGTGTCGGAGGGTCAGTGCTGAGAGAGTGCTGCACATTCGGAGGGGCAGTACTGAGAGAGCACTGCACTGTCAGAGGGGCAGTACTGAGGGAGTGCTGCGCTGTCGGAGGGGCAGTACTGAGGGAGCACTGCGCTGTCGCAGGGGCAGTACTGAGAGAGCACTGCGCTGTCGCAGGGGCAGTACTGAGAGAGTGCTGCACAGTCGGAGGGGCAGTACTGAGAGAGTGCTGCACAGTCGGAGGGGCAGGACTGAGAGAGTGCTGCACAGTCGGAGGGTCAGGACTGAGAGAGTGCTGCACAGTCGGAGGGGCAGTACTGAGAGAGCACTGCACTGTCAGAGGGGCAGTACTGAGGGAGTGCTGCACAGTCGGAGGGGCAGTACTGAGGGAGTGCTGCGCTGTCGGAGGGGCAGTACTGAGGGAGTGCTGCACAGTCGGAGGGGCAGTACTGAGGGAGCACTGCGCTGTCGCAGGGACAGTACTGAGGGAGCACTGCACTGTCGGAGGGACAGTACTGAGGGAGCGCTGCACTGTCGGAGGGGCAGCACTGAGGGAGTGCTGCACTGTCGGAGGGTCAGCACTGAGGGAGCGCTGTGCTGTGGGAGGGACAGTACTGAGGGAGCGCTGCACTGTCAGAGGGACAGGACTGAGGGAGCGCTGCACTGTCGGAGGGTCAGCACTGAGGGAGCGCTGCACTGTCGGAGGGTCAGTACTGAGGGAGCGCTGCACTGTCGGAGGGTCAGTACTGAGGGAGTGCTGTACTATCTGAGGGTCAGTACTGAGGGAGTGCTGTACTATCTGAGGGACAGTACTGAGGGAGTGCTGCACTGACGGGGTGCCATCTTTCGGATGAGATGTTGAACCAAGGCCCTGTCTAACGTCTCTGGCAGACGTAAAAGATCCCATAACACTATTTCGACCACCCACTGAGATATAGCTGACACCGTTGGGTGGTGGTAGAGTCCCCACCACTTATAATGGACGGGTTCGTGCGAGGGGGATTCACCTGCTATTCGCGGTGGACGATGTGACCTGATGGCCGAGCCCCTGGAGGTGGTGGGAAGCATGGCGAGGGTTTGTGCTGTATCCTGTTCTCCCTGGTGTCCTGGCCAATATTTATCCCTCAACCAACATCACTGAAAAACAGATGATCTGCTCATTATCACGTTGCTGTTTGTGGGATCTTGCTGAGTGTAAATCGGCTGCCATGTTTACTACATGACAACAGTGACTACACTTCAAAAGTACTTCATTGGCTGTAAAGGTTTGGGACGACCTATGGTCGTGAAAGGCGCTATGTAAATGCAAGTACTTTCTTTCAATCCAATTGTCCCCTCTCGGTGGGAGCGAACCTTTGGCTTAACTGTAGAATTCTTGCCCCTGAGTCAGAAAGGGCAGGGTTTGATCCCCAGTCCCAGCGAGTGGAGACTCACACTGAATTCTGGGTTGACATCTAGCGGAATAGTTGCCTCTGGTGTGTGGGTGTGGGTTGTGGGAACTTTTGCTGTACAGGACAAACCACAGCTGGTATAAACATGGGTATGGCCAGGTACACCATGGGCTAGATAGAGTAAATCTCCCTCTACACTGTCCCATCAAACACTCCCAGGGCAGGTACAGCATGGGTTAGATACAGAGTAAAGCTTCCTCTACACTGTCCCATCAAACACTCCCAGAGCAGGTACAGCACGGGTTAGATACAGAGTAAAGCTCCCTCTACACTGTCCCATCAAACACTCCCAGGGCAGGTACAGCATGGGTTAGATACAGAGTAAAGCTCCATCTAAACTGTCCCATCAAACACTCCCAGGGCAGGTACAGCACGGGTTAGATACAGAGTAAAGCTCCATCTAAACTGTCCCATCAAACACTCCCAGGGCAGGTACAGCATGGGTTAGATACAGAGTAAATCTCCCTCTACACTGTCCCATCAAACACTCCCAGAGCAGGTACAGCATGGGTTAGATACAGAGTAAAGCTCCATCTAAACTGTCCCATCAAACACTCCCAGGGCAGGTACAGCATGGGTTAGATACAGAGTAAAGCTTCCTCTACACTGTCCCATCAAACACTCCCAGGGCAGGTACAGCATGGGTTAGATACAGAGTAAAGCTCACTCTACACTGTCCCATCAAACACTCCCAGGGCAGGTACAGCATGGGTTAGATTGAGAGTAAATCTCCCTCTACACTGTCCCATCAAACACTCCCAGGGCAGATACAGCATGGGTTAGATGCAGAGTAAAGCTCCCTCTACACTGTCCCATCAAACACTCCCAGGGCAGGTACAGCACGGGTTAGATACAGAGTAAAGCTTCCTCTACACTGTCCCATCAAACACTCCCAGGGCAGGTACAGCATGGGTTAGATACAGGGTAAAGCTCCCTCTACACTGTCCCATCAAACATCTGAAGATGGAGCACGGGTGATATTATGGGTGGTCCTGGCACGTACACCAGTTAAGAGTTTGCAACTTCAGGAGAATATGGGAGGAGAATGGAAGAAAATATATCGTTCGTGGAATTAACTACTGAAAATGGATCTTGTTGGTCAGCAGGTGAGGAACCTGCTGTTCTCTGCTCGTCTCTGACATTGTCTGTCTCTGCTGGACTCTGTCGCTTTCTGCTGGTCTCTGCCAGTCCCTTCTGGTCTCTGATGTTCTCTGCTGGTCACTGCAGAACTCTGCTGGTCTTACTGATCTCTGCCGGTCACTGCAGGACTCTGCCGGTCTCTGCTCATCACGGCAGGACTCTGCCAGTTTCTACTGGTCTCTGATGGGTTTTGCTGGTCTCTGATGGGCTCTGCTGGTCTCTCCTGTTTTGCCTCTTGCTCCAGAAGCCAATTCCGACGATGATGCCAAGAAGAGTGAGTGAGACGGCTGCTGCTCCAGTCCCAATCCCGACATTCGTGCCTCCTTCTGTCGCCCTCTCTATTGAATTTTAAAATGATGTTGATCAATAATTATTTCCTAATGATTTCATTAGGTGCTTCATTAAGCTGCACACTGGTACAGTACATGTCTGATAGGGTAATGAACAATTAAAAATGGATTGAAACATGCCTAACTGGCTCCATTACAAATAATAAGCAGAATACAACTAGTTACCATTCATTAATCTCAGAAACAGGGCAGTTCCTGACTAGTTACAGAGTTTAAAGTGCAATTCCTGTACTCTGCAGATTAAATCAACACACGAACCACCTGATATCAGGGATAGAGGCTGCAGAATTACACACTGTAAAATAACAGTGCAATGCCAAGGAGGGGAAACTATTGGCCATTTCTTTTGACAGATGATGGTTGCAGATTGCAATGTTTGGCCACAGGGAGTGGTTGAGACAGAGACCATTGTATGTTTTAAGGGAAGGGTGGCTAAACATTCGAAGCTCAGGGAGATACAGAGCAGTGAGGTTAGTTTGGGATTGATACAGGACGATGGGGAGAGAGTGGGGCAGTGGGATTAGTTTGGGATTGATGCAGGGCTATGGGGAGAGAGTAGGGCAGTGGGATTAGTTTGGGATTGATACAGGGCTATGGGGAGATACAGAGCAGTGGGTTTAGTTTGGGATTGATACAGGGCTATGGGGAGAGAGTGGGACAGTGGGATTAGTTTGGGATTGATACAGGGCTATGGGGAGAGAGTGGGGCAGTGGGATTAGTTTGGGATTGATACAGGGCTATGGGGAGGGCGCGGGGCAGTGGGATTAGTTTGGGATTGATACAGGGCTATGGGGAGAGAGTGGGGCAGTGGGGTTAGTTTGGATTGAGACAGGGCTATGGGGAGGGCGCGGGGCAGTGGGATTAGTTTGGGATTGATACAGGGCTCTGGGGAGAGAGTGGGGCAGTGGGGTTAGTTTGGATTGTGACAGGGCGATGGGGAGAGAGTGGGACGGGGGATTAGTTTGGGATTGATACAGGGCTATGGAGGGAGAGTGGGGCAGTGGGATTAGTTTGGGATTGATACAGGGCTATGGGGAGAGAGTGGGGCAGTGGGATTAGTTTGGGATTGATACAGGGCTATGGGGAGAGAGTGGGGCAGTGGGGTTAGTTTGGATTGTGACAGGGCTATGGGGAAAGGGCAGTCTCTCCAATTGAAATCCTCCCACTCAGCAGAGGCCAGGGGTTAAATCTGGGACCCTCTGGTCTGTCCGTCTTTGTTCCAGATTGGGCAGGTCATTTACCAATTGTGCTATTGGGTAAATTGAAGGGGATTTTGCTCAGTGTAACACCGTGAAAGGTGGGCATGTGCTATTGAAAGAGAAAAGGAAGAGGTGTATTTATATAACACCTTTCATGAGCTCAGGATGTCTCAAAGCACTTTACAGCCAATTAAACTATTTTGAAGTGTCGTCACTGTTGTGATGTGGAAAACCCGGCAGCCAATTTGCGCACAGCAAGATCCCATGACCAGCAATGTGATAATGATCAGATCACTTTTTTTATATTCATGTTTATTGAGGGATAAATATTGGCCAGGACACCGGGGATAACTCTCCTGCTCATCCTCGAAATAATGTCATGGGATGTTTCACCTCCACCTGAGATGGCAGTTGGGGCCTTGACTTAACATCTCATCCGAAAGCTGGCACCTCCCACAGTGCAGCTCTCCCTCAGTACTGACCCTCCGACAGTGCAGCTCTCCCTCAGTACTGACCCTCCGACAGTGCAGCTCTCCCTCAGTACTGACCCTCCGACAGTATCGCACTCCCTCAGTACTGCCCCTCCGACAGTGCAGCTCTCCCTCAGTACTGCCCCTCCGACAGTGCAGCTCTCCCTCAGTACTGACCCTCCGACAGTGCAGCTCTCCCTCAGTACTGACCCTCCGACAGTGCAGCTCTCCCTCAGTACTGACCCTCCGACAGTGCAGCTCTCCCTCAGTACTGACCCTCCGACAGTGCAGCTCTCCCTCAGTACTGACCCTCCGACAGTGCCGCTCTCCCTCAGTACTGACCCTCCGACAGTGCCGCACTCCCTCAGTACTGACCCTCCGACAGTGCAGCTCTCCCTCAGTACTGACCCTCCGACAGTGCAGCTCTCCCTCAGTACTGACCCTCCGACAGTATCGCACTCCCTCAGTACTGCCCCTCCGACAGTGCAGCTCTCCCTCAGTACTGCCCCTCCGACAGTGCAGCTCTCCCTCAGTACTGACCCTCCGACAGTATCGCACTCCCTCAGTACTGCCCCTCCGACAGTGCAGCTCTCCCTCAGTACTGACCCTCCGACAGTACCGCACTCCCTCAGTACTGACCCTCAGACAGTGCAGCTCTCCCTCAGTACTGACCCTCCGACAGTACCGCACTCCCTCAGTACTGACCCTCCGACAGTGCCGCTCTCCCTCAGTACTGACCCTCCGACAGTGCCGCTCTCCCTCAGTACTGACCCTCCGACAGTGCCGCTCTCCCTCAGTACTGACCCTCCGACAGTGCCGCTCTCCCTCAGTACTGACCCTCCGACAGTGCAGCTCTCCCTCAGTACTGACCCTCCGACAGTGCCGCACTCCCTCAGTACTGACCCTCCGACAGTGCAGCACTCCCTCAGTACTGACCCTCCGACAGTGCCGCACTCCCTCAGTACTGACCCTCCGACAGTGCCGCTCTCCCTCAGTACTGACCCTCCGACAGTGCCGCACTCCCTCAGTACTGCCTCTTTGACAGTGCAGCTCTCCCTCAGTACTGCCTCTTTGACAGTGCAGCTCTCCCTCAGTACTGACCGTTCGACAGTGCAGCTCTCCCTCAGTACTGACCCTCCGACAGTGCCGCTCTCCCTCAGTACTGCCCCTTTGACAGTGCAGCGCTCCCCCGAAGGATGCAGAGACACGGGGAAGGACCCTGCGGCGCAGGGAATGACCTTGAGGCACAGGGAATGACCTCGAGTCACAGGGAATGATCTAGAGTCACAGGGGAGGATCCAGAGAAGTGGGGAAGGACGCAGAGACACAAGGAAGGACCTTGAGGCACGGCAATGACCCAGAGGCACAGGGAAGGATGCAGAGGCACAGGGAATGACCCTGAGACACAGGGAAGGACCCAGAGGCACGAGGAAGGACCCAGAGGCACGAGGAAGGACCCAGAGGCACAGGGAAGGATGCAGAGGTACGAGGAAGGACCCAGAGGCACAGGGAAGGATGCAGAGGAACGGGGAATGATCCAGAGGCACGGGGAAGGACCCTGAGACACGGGGAATGATGCAGAGGCACAGGGAATGACCGAGAGGCACGGGGAAGGACCCAGAGGCACGGGGAAGGATCCAGAGGCACAGGGAAGGATGCAGAGGCACGGGGAAGGACCCAGAGGCACGGGGAAGGACGCAGAGGCACGGGGAGGGACCCAGAGGCACGGGGAATGACCCAGAGGCACGGGGAATGACCCAGAGGCACGGGGAATGACCCAGAGGCACAGGGAATGATCCAGAGGCACATGGAATGACCCAGAGGCACAGGGAATGACCCAGAGGCACAGGGAATGACCCAGAGGCACAGGGAAGGATGCAGAGACAGGAGGAAGGATGCAGAGGAACGGGGAATGATCCAGAGGCACAGGGAATGACCCAGAGGCACAGGGAAGGACCCAGAGGCACAGGGAAGGACCCAGAGGCACAGGGAAGGACCCAGAGGCACAGGGAAGGACGCAGAGGCACAGGGAAGGACCCAGAGGCACGGGGAATGACCCAGAGGCACAGGGAAGGACGCAGAGGCACGGGGAATGACCCAGAGGCACAGGGAAGGACGCAGAGGCACGGGGAATGACCCAGAGGCACAGGGAAGGACCCAGAGGCACAGGGAAGGACCCAGAGGCACAGGGAAGGACCCAGAGGCACAGGGAAGGACGCAGAGGCACGGGGAATGACCCAGAGGCACAGGGAAGGACGCAGAGGCACAGGGAATGACCCAGAGGCACGGGGAATGACCCAGAGGCACAGGGAAGGACCCAGAGGCACGGGGAATGACCCAGAGGCACAGGGAATGACCCAGAGGCACAGGGAATGACCCAGAGGCACAGGGAATGACCCAGAGGCATGGGGAATGACCCAGAGGCACGGGGAATGACCCAGAGGCACAGGGAATGACCCAGAGGCACGGGGAATGACCCAGAGGCACAGGGAATGACCCAGAGGCACGGGGAATGACCCAGAGGCACAGGGAATGACCCAGAGGCACGGGGAATGACCCAGAGGCATGGGGAAGGACCCTGTGAGCCCCCAAGACACGGGGAAAAGCCCTGCGGCCCTCCCGAGAATCGGGGAAGGACCCAGAGTTCCAGGAAGTACCTTGAGGCCCCCCCGAGACACAGGGAAAGACCCTGAGCCCCCCCCCGATTTGCCACTCACCCCAGGGTACGTTGATCCCCCGCAGGAGGCTGGCGTGCTCGATATGACAGGAGTAGCTCTTCCTGTCGTCTCCACTCAGCTCGATCGTTTTCAGTGCCCGATAGGTCATATCCTGGTTGGGCAGCACGTCACTGGATTCAATGTCAGCGACCTCCTCGCCATTCCCCAACCAAGTCACCTCGATGGCCCAGGGGTAGAACCCCGACACAAGGCAGGAGACCCTTAGCACTCTGTCCCCGTCACTCCTCTTCCCAATAAACACCTCAGGGGCGACTGAGAGATTTAAACAAAGAGTACAATCGGTGACAAGTTCTCTTCTTTTGCCTTCATTTCTTCCCCGCCCACCACCATCAATTTTCTCGGCCTGAAGGCAGATGACTGATGCTGAGAGACAGCTGGAGTTCACCGGAGTTCAGCTGAGGGGTCACCTGATAGAGGTCGTTAAGATTATGAAAGGGTTTGATAGGATAGACGGAGGGAAGATGGGCGCTAAATAGGGCCGTGTAGCGCCCGTTGTTTCGGCGCTAGACGGCCTCTCTGACATCCAAGATCGCATCTCGGATGCGCACGCACATTTCCTGCGTGACGTGTGCCGGACGCCATCTTGGTGTAGGAGTTCGTGCAGGCGCAGATAACGAACACTGGAATCATGTAAAGTAGGGAGAAAATGGCTTCAATCAGTGTGCAACGCTGATTTAAAGTGATAGACACCATTTCGGGACTTAACGCTCAACTCAACGCACAGTCTTAACCCTGACCATCTGAACGTGTCTTACAGTTCCTGGAGGACCCCCCACCGGCACTATTTAAAGGGACCATGCAGGATTTACAGGTTAGTGGCTGGATTATTGCTTCTGGCTGCCAAGACATTCAAAACTGTTTTCGGAGGTCTCCTACATTTGAATACTGGGACACAGGGATATAGCCTAACATTTAGATCCATGACGTGCAGGAGTGAAGTTAGGAAATGCTTCTTCACACAAAGGGTGGGAGATGTTTGGAATGCTCTTCTACAGACAGCAGTTGATGCTCGCTCACTTGTGAATGTTAAATCTGAGATTGATAGATTTCTGTGAACCAAGGGTATTAAGGGATATGGGGCTAAGGTGGGTATATGGAGTTAGGTCACAGGTCCACCATGATCTCATTGAATGGTGGAACAGGCTCGAGGGGCTGAATGCCACTGTCACTTGCTGCCTCTTGATATGCACCACCTTCTCCTGTGTCTGGGTGATGTTCCTGTCATGGTTGAATAGCTGCCAGTGTGTGTGGCCTGTGAGTTGTGGGTGGGCGGCTTGAAACAGTGGTAATGTGTAAGGGTGAGAGGAAGCATCTGATGGGAAGAGTTGAGTACTGATGGAAAGAGTTTGTTGGTATGTGGGTGATGGGGGTGTAGTGTGTGGAGCAGTTGGTTGGAGACAACACCTGACAGTTGACCTCACTCACCTTGACCACTCATGTCAAAGCATTGAACTTCTTCCTGCAATACATCCATGTTCATGATGCTGTGAGCCTGGCATTGACTTCGTCCCCTGCTGCCTCCCACTGCCTTTTGGATATCTGTCTGGAGGGCCTCTTGCCCCCCTCCCCCCACCAACTGTGGATATAGGCTGTCCCTCCTTCTGTCCACCTCTTGCACCAAGGTCTCTAGTGCATCAGCAGAGAACCTTGGTGCATGCACTCTCACAGGGCTGGTACCAACTCAGATCGGCAGATTGGTGAGGTCTGTTGTGCAGATTGGAGGATGTGGGATTTAGTATTGCGCAACCTTTATTCAATGTTTTAACATAACTCATCAGTGTGTAAACATAGGGATGGGACCTGCATCGTGTTTTACATATGTGATGTCTGATCTCCGTTCAGACTCCGTGCAGACTGTTATTTTCAGCAAATAACAGGTACCAGCTCCCTTTAAGAGATTTCCAACAAACATCCTCCCTTTAAGAGATTGGACTCCCTCTGGTGGTGGAAAGTGTGAATTGCATTGATTCCAGGTGCAAGGCCTGGGATGGAACGCTGATCGCAGGTCGGTCCTCGGGTGGGTCGAAACTTGCATCCTGCCTGCGCCGGGACCATTGGACACGGGGTAAAGCACATCACGCTGCCCCCGCCCAAAAACGGCCACATCCAAATTTTTCCCCCGATGTTTCCACTTGTGGCAGAGGCCAGAACGCGGGGCCATAAATATAAGAGAGTCACTAATAAATCCAATGGGGAATTCAGGAGAAACTCAGAGAGTGGTTTGAATGTGGAGCTCGCTCTCACAAGGAGTAGTTGAGGCGAATAGCACAGATGCCTTTAAGGGGAAGCTGGATAAACACATGAGGGAGAAAGGAATAGAAGGATATGCTGATCGGGGGAGATGAAGTAGGGAGGGTGCAGCAATAACACTGGCATAGACCTGTTGGGCCGAATGGCCTGTTTCTGTGTTGTAAATTCCATGTAACGGGTCACGTTCCGGTAACGCACACAAGCACCCAGTGTTCACGAGTGAGCCTTCACAGTGAGGACCAGGAAGCTATTCAACCATGGGGGTATTACAATTTAGTTGAACCCCGTCCTCACCCGATGTCAACACGCACGGGCTTTCCAGCCGGGGAGACTGAGTAGGTCATCGGATTTAGGTCACCTGCCCGATTATCTCCCCCATCCCCACCCCACCCACCCCAAGGGGTACTGAGGCCAGGTGCAGCACCCCTCACTGCTACCCTGTCCGGGAACAGCTGGCTCAGGACAGACTGGGAATATAAACTTTGCCTGTACGGCACCTCCAGTTCCCGCTCGCTCGAGGTACCTTTCCTCTGTAGTGCTTCTCGCCCAGCCCGAAGGTATATCAGCAGCCACTTCACACAGTCCTTTTCCAACAGGGTCTTGAAGTATTTGTTCATGAAGGTGTTCGCATTCCACCGGTCTGCTAAAGTCTGGAACTCTGGATTCACCGCAATCCAACTCAATCTGTCCTTGTCAAAAACATACGCGTCCTCCCCGTCATATCCAAACTTTATAAACCCCTCTGTGGAATTGTCGCTGTTCAGTTCGCAGCCACACATTCCCTGGACAAAGAAAACACCTGGAGAAACAACTCAAGTCAATTGAAAATGTGAAAAGGGTTCGATCGGGTACATACAACAACAACAACTTGCATTTATATAGCGCCTTTCACGGAGTAAAACATCACAAGGCACTTGACAAACAAAATTTGACACCGAGCCACATGAGGAGATATCAGGACAGGTGACCAAAAGCTTGGACAAAGAGGTAGGTTTGAAGGAGCATCTTAAAGGAGGAGAGAGAGGTGGAGAGGTTTAGGGAGGGAATTCCAGAGGGACTATTTCCTCAGGTGGGGGAATCAAGATCTTAGATTTAGAGCCAGGCCATTTAGGAGTGAAATCAGGAAGCACTTTATCACACAAAGGGGAGTGGGAATCAGGAACTCTCTCCCCCAAAAGGCTGTGGGATGCTGGGGACCCATTGGAGCTTTCAAGACTGAGATTGTTAAATTTTTGTTCGGTTAGGGTATCGATGGATAGGAAGCAAAGGCTGGAAAATGGAGTTACGGTGCAGATTAGCCATGATATAAATGAATGGTGGAGCAGGCTCGAGGGGCTGAATGGCCTCTTCCTCTTTCGATGCTCCTGAGCAGCTGTGTTACGTTGAGGTTCCATTTATGCCCTGCTGTCTTGGACTTTAACCTTAGCAATAGGTTAGATTGTCACAGAGAGTCATCGATCTCTGGAATTTCAGTGGGATGAGAACAGATCTGGTCCCGGGTAAATTGGAATCAAAGATTGTCAGGCAAAACTGTAATTGAACAGCGGGCGGCCTTTAAAGAGGAGATGGTTCGGGTACAGTCGAGGTACATTCCCAAGAGGGAGAAAGGTCGGGCAACTAAAGCCAGAGCTCCCTGGATGACAAAAGAGATAGAGAGTAAGATGAAACAGAAAAAAGGAGCATATTACAGATGTCAGGTTGATAACACAAGTGAGAACCAGGCAGAATATAGAAAGTTCAGAGGGGAAGTGAAAAAGGAAATAAGAGGGGCAAAGAGAGAGTCTGAGAATAGACTGGCGGCCAACATAAAAGGGAATCCAAAAGTCTTCTGCAGGCATCTAAACAGTAAACAGGTAGTAAGAGGAGGGGTGGGGCCGATTAGGGACCATAAAGGAGATCTACTCATGGAGGCAGAAGAGATGGCCAAAGTACTAAATGAGTAATTTGCATCTATTTTTACCAAGGAAGAAGATGCTGCCAGAGTCTCAGTAAAGGAAGATATAGTTAAGATACTGGATGGGCTAAAAATTGATATAGAAGAGGTACTGGAGGGCACAATTCTAAAAGGGTACAGGAACAGAGAGATCTGGGGGTATATGTGCACAAATCATTCAAGGTAGCAGGGCAGGTTCAGAAAGCAGTTAAAAAAACATCCTGGATCCTGGGCTTTTTAAATAGAGGCATAGAGTACAAAAGTGTGGAAGTCATGATGAACCTTTATAAAACATTGGTTCGGCCACAACTGGAGTATGGTGCCCAGTTCTGGGCACCGCACTTTAGGAAGGATGTGAAGGCCTTAGAGAGGGTGCAGAATTGATTTACCAGAATGATTCCAGGGATGAGGGACTTTAGTTATGTGGATAGACTGGAGAAGCTGGGATTGTTCTCCTTGGAACAGAGACGGTTGCGAGGAGATTTGATAGAGGTGTTTAAAATCATGAAGAAACTATTCCCATTGATGGAAGAGTTAAAAACCAGAGGTCATAGATTAAAGGTGATTGGCAAAAGAACCAAAGGTGACTTGAGGAAAAACTTTTTTACACAGCGAGTGGTTAGGATCTGGAATGCACGGCCCGAGGGGATGGTGGAGGCAGATTCAATCGTGGACTTCAAAAGGGAACTGGATAAGTAATGAAAGGAAAAAATTTGCAGGGCTACAGGGATAGGGAAGGGGAGTGGGACTAGCTGGATTGCTCTTGCATAGAACCAGCACGGACTCGATGGGCCGAATGGCCTCCTTCCGTGCTGTCACCTTTCTGTGATTCGATGAACAAGTTGCCTGCATGCACAGTGTGTGTGGGTGGACTGCAAGTGTTGGAAAGGGGACTGGCGACCAATAGAAAGTATCTCGAGTTATAGGAGGTGTGTGGGGTTAATGGGGACCAGTGATATCAGACACTGTGGTCTCCTGCACCTTCCTCGATTCCCTGGGGGGGGGGTCGCAGAGGAATCTCCCAGAGTGTTTGCTTTCCTAACTTGGCCTCAGTTTCATCCTCTTTCTTTGGCCTCTCCCAGGAGATTGTGTGACTGTGGGAGGGAGAGGGTGCTGATGGTGTGTGTGTGTGTGTTGTTTCACCGTGCCAAGACAGGACAGGCTTGATGGACCCGCCTGTCCTGATTTCATCTGTTTGTTAGTAACCCTGGCAACGCAGCTTTAGAAGAGGAGAAACAAGTGGCAGCGATGATTTCATTCCAACGTTCAAGGTGCTCACATCAAATCCCTCAGTGCTGCCCCTCCCTCAGTGCTGCCCCTCCCTCAGTGCTGCCCCTCCCACAGTGCTGCCCCTCCCACAGTGCTGCCACTCCCTCAGTGCTGCCCCTCCCACAGTGCTGCCCCTCCCTCAGTGCTGCCCCTCCCACAGTGCTGCCCCTCCCTCAGTGCTGCCCTCCCTCAGTGCTGCCCCTCCCACAGTGCTGCCCCTCCCTCAGTGCTGCCCCTCCCACAGTGCTGCCCCTCCCACAGTGCTGCCCCTCCCTCAGTGCTGCCCCTCCCACAGTGCTGCCCCTCCCTCAGTGCTGCCCCTCCCACAGTGCTGCCCCTCCCTCAGTGCTGCCCCTCCCACAGTGCTGCCCCTCCCTCAGTGCTGCCCCTCCCACAGTGCTGCCCCTCCCACAGTGCTGCCCCTCCCTCAGTGCTGCCCCTCCCACAGTGCTGCCCCTCCCTCAGTGCTGCCCCTCCCTCAGTGCTGCCCCTCCCACAGTGCTGCCCCTCCCTCAGTGCTGCCCCTCCCTCAGTGCTGCCCCTCCCACAGTGCTGCCCCTCCCTCAGTGCTGCCCCTCCCTCAGTGCTGCCCCTCCCTCAGTGCTGCCCCTCCCACAGTGCTGCCCCTCCCTCAGTGCTGCCCCTCCCTCAGTGCTGCCCCTCCCTCAGTGCTGCCCCTCCCTCAGTGCTGCCCCTCCCTCAGTGCTGCCCCTCCCTCAGTGCTGCCCCTCCCACAGTGCTGCCCCTCCCTCAGTGCTGCCCCTCCCACAGTGCTGCCCCTCCCTCAGTGCTGCCCCTCCCACAGTGCTGCCCCTCCCTCAGTGCTGCCCCTCCCACAGTGCTGCCCCTCCCTCAGTGCTGCCCCTCCCACAGTGCTGCCCCTCCCACAGTGCTGCCCCTCCCTCAGTGCTGCCCCTCCCTCAGTGCTGCCCCTCCCTCAGTGCTGCCCCTCCCTCAGTGCTGCCCCTCCCACAGTGCTGCCCCTCCCTCAGTGCTGCCCCTCCCTCAGTGCTGCCCCTCCCACAGTGCTGCCCCTCCCTCAGTGCTGCCCCTCCCTCAGTGCTGCCCCACCCTCAGTGCTGCCCCTCCCTCAGTGCTGCCCCTCCCTCAGTGCTGCCCCTCTCTCAGTGCTGCACTGGGAGTGCCAGCCGAGATTTTGTGCTCCAGTCTCTGGAGTGGGTCTTGAACCCACAACCTTCTGAACTAGAGGTGAGAGTAAGAAGGTCGTGGTTTCAGGCCCCACTCCAGAGATTTGAGCGCATAATCTGGGCTGACACTCCAGTGCAGGACTGAGGGAGCGCTGCACTGTCGGAGTGGCAGTACTGAGGGAGTGCTGCATTGTCGGAGGGGCAGTACTGAGGGAGTGATGCACTGTCGGAGGGGCAGCACTGAGGGAGTGATGCATTGTCGGAGAGGCAGTACTGAGGGAGTGATGCATTGTCGGAGGGGCAGTACTGAGGGAGCGCTGCACTGTCGGAGGGGCAGTACTGAGGGAGTGCTGCACTGTCGGAGGGGCAGTACTGAGGGAGTGCTGCACTGTCGGAGGAGCAGTACTGAGGGAGTGATGCATTGTCGGAGAGGCAGTACTGAAGGAGTGCTGCACTGTCGGCAGGGCAGTAGTGAGGGAGCGCTGCACTGTCGGAGAGGCAGTACTGAGGGAGTGCTGCACTGTCGGAGAGGCAGTACTGAGGGAGTGCTGCATTGTCGGAGGGGCAGTACTGAGGGAGTGATGCATTGTCGGAGGGGCAGTACTGAGGGAGTGATGCATTGTCGGAGAGGCAGTACTGAGGGAGTGCTGCACTGTCGGAGAGGCAGTACTGAGGGAGTGCTGCATTGTCGGAGGGGCAGTACTGAGGGAGTGATGCATTGTCGGAGGGGCAGTACTGAGGGAGTGATGCATTGTCGGAGGGGCAGTACTGAGGGAGTGATGCATTGTCGGAGGGGCAGTACTGAGGGAGTGATGCACTGTCGGAGGGGCAGTACTGAGGGAGTGATGCACTGTCGGAGGGGCAGTACTGAGGGAGTGATGCACTGTCGGAGGGGCAGTACTGAGGGAGTGATGCATTGTCGGAGGGGCAGTACTGAGGGAGTGATGCATTGTCGGAGGGGCAGTACTGAGGGAGTGATGCATTGTCGGAGGGGCAGTACTGAGGGAGTGATGCACTCTCGGAGGGACAGTACTGAGGGAGTGATGCACTATCGGAGATGCCGTCCTTCAGATGAGACGTTAAATCGAGGCCCCGTCTTCCTGTTCAAATGAACATAAAAAGAACCAATTGCTCCCATTTCTCCCTCAATCCACACCAATAAAAACAGATGAACAAATCAATCATCTCATTGCCATTTGCTGTGCTGAAAATGTCTGCCATGTTACTCCCAGATAGTGCCAATGACCAGGTCATTCCAAGTCATTTAATGGGTGTAAAGTGGTTCGGGACATTTCTCCGAGACAGGATAAGGCTCTATATGGATACAAATCCTTTCCTCCTGTCAGTCGATAGCTGCACCGGCTCTGTGAGGATACTCACTCGAGGCACCGTGTTGCTGTCGGTAAAATATCTCGGCGTTTCCTCTGACCAGACCATGGAACCCCGCCATTGTGATGGCGATGGCGTCCCAGTGATGGTTGTCGAAGGAGTCGGCCATCCACTGCTGTCTGGGCACAGTCCGCTGCAGGGTGCTGTCGAAATACACTATCTCATAGTCATCGAGCATCGCGACCAAGCTGTACTCGGGCATCTCGGCCCCGCCACGGCTCAGTATGTAGTAAAATGCGAGGATGTGGAAATCTGCAGGATCACAGACAGAAACCAGTCTCAAAAATGACGTTAATCATAAGTAACTCAAAGTGGAAACGACTAATGCTCAGCCTGGTTAGACCATAAGACCATAAGAGATAGCAGCAGGAGAAGGCCATTCAGCCCCTCGAGCCTGCTCCGCCATTCAATGAGATCATGGCTGATCTGATTTTTACCTCAACTCCACTTTCCCGCCCTTTCCCCATATCGTTTGACTCCCTTGCTGATCAAAAATTTGTCTAACTCAGCCTTGAATGTGTTCAATGACTCCACAGCTTTTTGGGATAAAGAATTCCAAAGATTCACAACCCTCTGGGAGAAGAAATTCCTCCTCATTTCCGTCTTAAACGGGCGACCCCTTATTCTGAGACTATGCCCCCTAGTTTTAGATTCCCCCATGAGGGGTAACGTCCTCTCAGCATCTACCCTATCGAGTCCCCTCAGAATCTTGTATTTTTCATAAGATCTCCTCTCATTCTTCTAAACTCCAATGAGTATAGACCCAACCTGTTCAATCTTTCCTCATAAGACAACCCTTCCATGCCTGGAATCAACCTCGTGAACCTTCTCTGAACTGCCTCCAATGCAAGTATGTCCTTCCTTAAATAAAGTCACCAGAACTGTACGCAGTGCTCCAGGTGTGGTCTCACCAGCACCCTGTGCAGTTGGAGCATGACTTCCCTGCTTTTATACTCCATCCCCCGAGAAATAAAGGCCAATACTCCGTTTGCCTTCCGGATTACCTGCTGCACCTGTATGTTGACTTTTTGTGTTTCATGTAGGAGGACACCCAGATCCCTCTGTACCGCAGCATTTTGTAGTATTTCTCCATTCAAATAATATTTTGCTTTTTTATTTTTCCTCCCAAAGTGGATGACTTCACATTTTCCCATATTAGGCCACAGTGAGGACGTTGCGTCCGATTTTGGATACCATGTGTTGAAGAGGATGTCAAGCTCACGGAGAAGGTCGGGAAGAGATTTGCTCGGGCGATCCCAGGGAATCTGGTGGACAGCTACAAAAATGGAATGGCTAATGGAACGTTGGCCTTTATCTCGGGGGCTGGAATACAAAGGGGAGGAAGTTATGTTCCAGCTGTTCAGAGCTCTGGTCAGACCACATCTGGAGATACTGTGTTCAGTTCTGGGAACCGCACCTCAGGAAGGATAGATTGGCCTTGGAGATTTAGCAGAATGATACTGGGGCTTAGAGGGTTAAATTATGAGGACAGGTTGCATCGACGAGGCTTGTATTCCCTTGAGTGTGGAAGATTAAGGGGTGATCCAATTGAGGTGTTTGAGATGATTAAAGGATTTGATAGGGGAGATAGAGAGAAACTATTTCCTCTGGTGGGGGGAGTCCAGAACAAGGGGGCGTAACCTTAAAATTAGAGCTAGGCCGTTCAGGGGTGATGTCAGGAAACTCTTCCACACACAAAGGGGAGTGGAAATCTGGAACTCTCTCCCCCGAAAAGCTGTTGAGGCTGGGGGTCAATTGAAAATTTCACAACTGAGATTGATGGATTTTTGTCAGGTAAGGGTATTAAGGGTTACGGAATCAAGGCTGGTAGATGGAGTTAAGATATGCATCAAGCCATGATGTAATTGAATGGCAGAATAGGCTCGAGGGGCTGAATGGCCTCCTCCAACACCGAGGTTCCGATGAGAGGCTTCAGTTATGAGAACAGACTGGGATTCTTTTCACTGGTACAGAGATAAGAACATAAGAAACAGGAACAGGAGTAGGCCATCCGGCCCCTCGAGCCTGCTCCACCATTCAATCAGATCATGGCTGATCTCCTACCTCAACGCCATTTTCCTGCACTATCCCCATATCCCTTGATGCCTTTAATATCTGGAAATCTATCGATCTCTGTTTTGAATGTACTCAATGACTGAGCCTCCACAGCCCTCTGGGGTAGAGAATTCCAAAGATTCACCACCCTCTGAGTGAAGAAATTTCTCCTCATCTCAGTCCTAAATGACCTACCCCTTATTCTGAGACTGTGACCCCTGGTCCTAGACGCCCCAGCCAAGGGAAACATCCTCCCTGCGTCTGCCCTGTCGAGCCCTGTTAGAATTTTGTATGTTTCAATGAGATCACCTCTCATTCTTCCAAACTCTAGAGAATACAGGCCTAGTCTACTCAATCCCTCCTCATACGACAATCCCGCCATCCCAGGAATCAGTCTGGTGAACCTTTGTTGCACTCCCTCTATGACAAGTATATCCTTTCTTGGAGACCAAAACTGCACACAATACTCCAGGTGTGGTCTCACCAAGGCCCTATATAATTGCAGTAAGACATCTTTACTCCTGCACTCAAATCCTCTTGTAATAAAGGCCGACATACCATTTGCCTTCCTAATTGCTAATGGTCAAGGGGATCTGATGGAGGGGTCCAAACTATCAGGGGTTTGGTAAAATAAAGAGAATAAACACTTTCCGTTGGTCAGTAAGTCGGAAACTAGAGGGCATAAATTTAAGATCAAGAGCAAAGGGAGAGATTAGGGGGAATTTTGTTAATGGAGAGGGATGTTCGGAGACGGAGGCTGGGATTTCCTGCTTCAGTGCTCCAAGCGGACACCACTAGCCCACGTTGGAAAATTCCTCAGCCGTGATTCTCCCACCATTCATTTTACTGGCTAGAAGTTCAGAGCTTTGTGAAGTGGCAGCTTCCGTTAGGAGCTCCCAGGAGTTCTGGAGCAGGAAAGCATTGGTCAGACTGCCCGACCAGAGGGCAGAACAGGTCCCACAATAGCTGCTCAAAGGAAAGTGGATAAATATTTTTTTTAATTTTTCTTTTTAAAAGAGTCTGGGCAAAGGTCAGGAGAAAGTGGGTAGCGCTTTCAGAGAGCCAGCATAGCATGATGGGCCAAATGGCCTTCTTCTGTGCTGTACAATGTTATGTTCCTACGATTCCTACTGTTAACAAGATGGCTCCTGGGCTGGCTGCTCCCTCGGGAGCTCCTTTGCTGGACAATCCTATCCTTGGTCATCCATTGCCATCCTTTGCCCTTTCTCCCCCAATCTCCTCTCTTCCACTGTTTAAGTTCCCTGGCTCTAATAGTGGGTGCATTTTACCCCTACCCACAAGTTCAAGCTGCAAGTTTAAACTTACCTGGGCCCACTGCCCATTCCCCGACCGGGCCTGCTCTTTGTTTACATCAGTGAAAACTGGATCTTTGCTCAAATTTGGCTTCTGAATTCCTCGACTTCTCAACACTACGCTACTCCACTGGAAGACTCAGCTGCTTAAGAGTTAAGGTAACTTTGTCCAGCCCACAGCCCATCCCCCAGCTATTACCTGCTGAGTTTATGACTGTACTACTGGTTTTTCAGCTTTATTTTTCTACAGTCTGGTTCCTGGCCAGAAATTCACTCCCCTGGGCCGAAGTCCATTCCTCCGCTGCTTCTAGATCTTACAGTGACCTCCATCTTCACCATTGTTCTTCTGCTCTGCGATCGATTCTCCAAACCTCCTGGCTCTTCATCCCCACGGAAATCCCCCCCAGCAGTGCGTCCTCCGATAATCTACCCTTCAAATAGCTTCTGGACTCACTCACCCTCCACACCCTGTCACCGAACCTGGACATCAGTTGGTTGATGCTCCAAGCTGACTCCACCCTATCTACATCAACTTTATCCCACCACAGGACCTCTGACTTTAACTGTGGACTCCCTCCTATTGTCTCCTCTCTGTTCCCCGTTTAGTAACAGGTCACATGGTTCGCCCTATTTATACCCTGCCCGATTTTACGCTCCATTGAAGCTGAACCAAATCCATCCCATTCCCTCTGGACAGGTTAGGTTAAAATCGAGGCTTTAGCATGAGGAAGATATCATCCTGACGTCTGTCCCAAGTCGCCTTTTACTAGTTTGAACCTAAGTCGTACTCCCACAATTTAGTGTGAAGTATTGTAAAAAAAAAACGGATGAGGTCCTGCAAGCAGAATATTGGGAGATTGGAAATAAATTAAAAAGCAGGACCTCTAAAGTAGTAATCTCAGGATTACTCCCAGTGCCACATGCCAGCGAGAGCAGAAAATAGGAGAATAGACCAGATGAATGCGTGGCTTGAGAGATGGTGTCGGAGGGAGGGGTTTAAATTCCTGAGGCATTGAGACCGATTCTGGGAAAGGCGGGACCTGTACAAGATGAAAGGATTGCACCCAAGCAGAACCGGGACCAGTATCCTCGTGGGGACATTTGCGAGTTGTGTTGGGGAGGGTTTAAACTAGTATGGTGGGGGATGGGAACCAAAGGGCAGGTACAGATAGGACAAATTCAGACCAGGAAACGCAAAGTAGAAAAGCAGTTAGTGACGTAGTTAGCGACTCAGAAATGCAAAAAAGCAAAGGTTAAATAGTGTTCAGCGCAGGAATTTGACGGGGTTAAAGGGTATATACTTCAATTCAAGGAGTATTACAAACAAAGCAGATGAGCTAAGGGCACAGATAGACACGTGGCAGCATGATATCATTGCTATAATGGAAACCTGGCTTAAAGAGGGGGATAACTGGCAGCTCAATATCCCTGGATATAGAGTGTTCAAGCAGGATAGAGTGGGTGATATAAAAGGAGGGGGGTAGCATTATTGGTTAAATAATCAATTAGAGTTGTGAGAAGGGATGATGTGCTAAATGGATCATCAATCGAGGCCGTATGGGTTGAGCTAAGGAATAAAAAAGGGGCAGTCACACTACTAGGAGTGTACTCTAGACCCCCGAATAGCGAAAGGGAGATAGAAGAACAAATATGTAGGCAAATTTCTGAGTGCAAAAATAAGAGGGCAATAATAGTAGGGGACTTCAACCACCCTAACATCAACTGGGATTCAAACAGTGTGAGGGGCACAGAGGGCGCAAAATTCTTGATTGGTGTCCAGGAGAACTTTTTTAGCCAGTACGTGACAAGCCCAACAAGAGGGGATGCAATTCTAGATTTAGTCCTGGGAAATGAAGATGGGCAAGTGGGTGAAGTGACAGTGGGTGACCATAATGGGGATAGTGACCACAATTCAGTTAGTTTTAGCATTATTATGGAAAGGGACAGTGTTAAATCAGGAGTAAATGTTTTCAATTGGGGGAAGGCAAATTTTACAGAACTTAGAGGTGATTTGGCAGAAGTGGACTGGACACAACTCCTTGAGGAGAAATCAGTGGCAAGCCAGTGGGAGGCACTAAAAAGTGAAATTCTACGGGTACAATGCAGACACGTCCCCTCAAAGAAAAAGGGTGGCACTGCCAAATTTAGAGCCCCCTGGTTGTCTAGAAGTATACGGGGCAAGATAAAGCAGAAAAAGAAAGCTTATGACTGTCACAGAAAACTAAATACTGCAGAAAGCCTGGAGGAGTATAGAAAGTACAGGGATGACGTAAAAAAGGAAATAAGGAAAGCAAAGAGCAGGCATGAAGAAATATTAACGAGTAAGATTAAAGAAAACCCAAAGATGTTTTATCAGTACATTAAGAACAAGAGGATAGCTGAGGAAAAGGTGGGACCTATCAGGGATGATAAGGGTAACTTGTGTGTAGAAGCAGAGAATGTGGGTAGGGTTTTAAATGAATATTTTGTCTTCGTATTCATAAGGGAAAGGGATGATCTGGACGTAGTCGTTAAAGAGGAGAGGTGTGAAATATTGGATAAAATAAACATAACGAGAGAGGAAGTACTAGAGGGACTGGAATCCTTGAAATTTGATAAGTCACCAGAACCGGATGGATTGTTTCCTGGGCTATTGAAGGAAGCCAGTGAGGAAATAGCGGATGCTCTGAGGATCATTTTCCAATCCTCACCAGATACAGGGGAGGTACCGGAGGACTGGAAGACAGCAAACGTAGTACCGTTGTTTAAAAAGGGTACGAGGGAAAGGCCGAACAATTATAGGCCGGTCAGTCTTACCTCGGTGGTGGGCAAACTATTAGAATCAATACTGAGAGATAGGATAAACTGTCACTTGGAAAGGCATGGTTTAATCAGGGATAGTCAGCATGGATTTGTTCAGGGAAGGTCATGCCTTACAAATCTGATTAAACTCTTTGAGGAAGTGACAAGGAGGATTGATGAGGGGAGTGCAATGGATCCTGTCTACATGGATTTTAGTAAGGCATTTGACAAGGTCCCACATGGCAGACTGGTCAGAAAGGTAAAAGCCCATGGGATACAGGGAAATGTGGTGAATTGGATCCAAAATTGGCTCAGTAACAGGAAACAAATGGTAAAAGTCGATGGATGTCTTTGAGAATGGAAATCCGTTTCCAGTGGTGTGTCACAAGGCTCAGTGTTGGGTCCCTTGCTGTTTGTGGTATATATTAATGATTTGGACTTGAATGTAGGGGGCATGATTGGCAAATTTATAGACGACAAAAATTGGCCGTGCAGTTGATAGTGAAGAGGATAGCTGTGGACTCCAAGAAGATATCAATGGGTTGGTGGAGTGGGCGGAAAAGTGGCAAATGGAGTTCAACCTGGAGAAGCGTGAGGTAATGCACTTAGGGAGGGCAAACAGTAAAAGGGAATACGCAGTAAACGGGAATATATTGAGAGAGGTAGAGGAAGTGAGAGACCTTGGAGTGCATGTGCACAGGTCCCTGAAGGTGGCAGTACAGGTAGATAAGGTTGTGAAGAAGGCATACGGAATGCCCACCGTTATTAGCAGAGGCATAGAATAATAAATCAGGGATGTAATGATGGAACTGTATAAAATGCTGGTCAGGCCACATCTGGAGTATTGTGCGCAGTTCTGGTCACCACATTACAGGAAGGACGTAATTGCTCTGGAGAGAGTGCAGAGAAGATTTACAAGAATGTTGCCAGGGCTTGAAAATTGCAGCTCGGAGGAGAGATTGGATAGGCTGGGGTTGTTTTCCTTGGAGCAGAGGAGGCTGAGGGGAGACTTGATTGAGGTGTACAAAATTATGAGGGGCCCAGATAGAGTAGACAGGAAGTACCTGTTTCCCCTAGCGGAGAGTTCAAGAACTAGAGGACATAGATTTGAGCTGATTGGCGGAAGGATTAGAGGGGACATGAGGAAAAACTCTTTTACCCAGAGGGTGGTGGGTGTATGGAATTCGCTGCCTGAATTGGTGGTCGAGGCAGGGGCCCTCAACTCTTTTAAAAAGTACCTGGACCTGCATCTAAAGTGCTGTAAGCTGCAGGGCTACGGACCGGGTGCTGGAAGGTGGGATTAGAATGGGCACCTGGTTGTTCTTCGAGCCGGCACGGACACGATGGGCCGAATAGCCCCCTTCTGTGCTGTATCTTTTCTATGGTTCTATGCCGTTAAAACCGGAAGTGGTCAGTTTGAAGGCGGGTTTTAGATTTTTACAATTTTTACCTTCCCACCTGCACCCAAACCCACCCGTTCATGGGGTTAAAATCGACCCCTTAGAGTTCACCTTGGCCTTGACATGCTCAGAGACTACAATAAACAGGCAGTGTTTGACCAGAAATAAATGTCAGTCATGGACACGGATTAACCAGGAGAGAAGCTGCTGTAACAGTAACTTAATCTCTTGCGCTTTTCAACACCACTCGAGTCTGAAGCTACTTATTGGTGCTTGTGTGCAGCAGGTCTGATAACCAGATCCAGTTAGAATGGAGGGACTTGTTCTGGTCACTGGGTCCCAGGGAGTGGAGTCTGAGCCTGCATCTTACAGCAGGGGTTCACACTGAGGCCCAGCCCAGTATTAACACCGAACCATCGCATCTGTTTACACCCCCTGTATTTCAATGGTCTATTCCAGACTCCCACTTTCACCCCTCCCATTCTCTTCTCAATGCACCGACTCTCACTGGCAATGGGACCACAAAGAAAAGAGAGACTCACATTCCTATTGTGATTTCACCACCTCAGGACCTCCCAAAGAGTTTTACAGACAGTGAAGTATTAGTGAAGTGTAGTCACTGTTTTAATGTAGGAAACACGGCAGCCAATTTGCACACAGCAAGATCCCACCAATAGCAACGAGATAATAGCCAGATAATCTCCCACCCTCTCCCTGCCCACTCCCTCTCCCTCCACTCTCCCTCCTCATACCCCTCTCCCTCCCACAATCCCTCTCTGCCTCTCCCACCCTCTCCCTCTCCCTCCCCCTCCCCATCTGCCTTGTCCTCTTCCCTTTCCTCTCCCTCTCTTTGTCTGACTCCCCCTCTCCCTCCCCATCTCCCCACCTTTACCCTCTCTCTTCACTCACACACCCTCCCGCACCTCTCCCTCTCGCTCCCCTTCTCTGTCCCTTCCCCATCACCCTCCCTCTCTCCCTCTAGCTCCCCCAGCCTCTCCCTCCCCTCCACTCTCCCTCCCCTCCCCCTCAGCCTCTGCCTCCCACTCTCCCTCCGACTCCCCCTCCCCTTCTCCCTCTCCATCTCCCTCCCACTAACCCTCTCCCTCCCTTTCCCCCTCCCCCTCAGTTTGAGCATGACGTCCACTGACTGGATTTGGTGACATTGTTCAATGTTCTGTTATCCTCATGGATTGCTGTTCTGAGGAGCCTCATGTTAAGCGCGACTCGAAGACGGTGCATTGAAAATTAACATAAAAATCTGTCTGTGAATTTGCTTCGATGCCAATTTATTCTAATTCACCCAGATCAACATCACTGTGAGTATTTTTGCCTCGAGCACCAGTTGATTATTGAAGAGTCAGCAGCTCATTCTCCCCACAATCGGACACACAGAGTTCACTTTGGCCTTGACCCGCTCAGAGACTATAATAAACGGGCAGTGTTTGCTCAGAAATAAAAGTCAGTCGTGGGCCTGAGCAACACATCGGACATCGGACAGTCCAAAGTCCATTGTGTTGCTGTGAGGTGAAGGTGGGAACGGGGGGCCAGGCTTCGAATCTGCTTCGATTTCAGTGTCACCCTGCTGAAGCAGCACAAGAAGGTTCGGAAAGAACAAAAGATCTTTTTATACATCACCTTTCACAACCTCAGGATGTCCCAAAGCGCTTCACAGAAAGTGAAGTAATGTGAAAGTGTCATCACTGTTGTAATGTGGGAAACGCCATTCATTATGAGAAGTACTTTCATACTGGGGGCTGAAAGGGTTAAATTATGAGGACAGGTTGCACAGACTCGGCTTGTATTCCCTTGAGTGCAGAAGATTAACGGGTGCTGTAATTAAGATCATTGAAGGATTTGATATTGTAGATAGAGAGAAACTATTTCCTCCGGTGGGAGAGTCCAGAACAAGGGGGCGTCACCTTAAAATTAGAGCCAGGCCGTTCAGGGGTGATGTCAGGAAGCGTTTCTTCACACAAAGGGGAGTGGAAATCTGGAACTCTCTCCCCCAAAATGCTGTTGAGGCTGGGGGTCAATTGAAAATTTCACAACTGAGATTTATCGATTTTTGTTAGGTCAGGGTATTATGGGATATGGCACCAAGGCGGGTGGGTGGAGTTAAGATACAGATTGGCCATGATCTAATTGAATGGCGGAACAGGATCGAGGGGCTGAATGGCCTCCCCCTGTTCCTATGTTCCAATGAGGTGCTTTGACTGTGTACAGCAACTTACAATAAAACAGTGTACTGGGAGACACCTCAGAGCACAGAGCAGGAGGAAGGAGACCAAAGAGAGGATTTAAGAGGAGCCAGAATCACGGACAGAAGGGGAGTCAGGAACTGTGTGGAGACAGGAAGGAACAAGACAGGAATCCTGAGGGAGACTGCTGGAGAACCAGAGAGGTTTAGGGAGGGAATTCCAGAGCTTAGCGTCTAGGCAGCTGAAGGCACGGCCGCCAATGGTGGAGCGATTAAAATCGGGGCTGCGTTAGAGGCCAGAATTGGAGGAACGCAGAGATCTCGGAGGGCTGGAGGAGGTTACAGGGATAGGGAGGGCGAGGCCATGGGGGGATTTAAAACAAGGATGAGAATTTTAAAATCGAGGCGTTCCCGGACCGGGGGCCAGTGTAGGTCAGCGAACGCAGGGGGTGATGGGAGAACGGGACTTGGTGCGAGTTAGAATACGGATTTCAAGCGCTGAATCGAAAGCAAATTCTCGACACTCCTTCCCTCACCAACTCCCTTCTCTCCTCCTCCTCCTCTCTTGAATCCATTAACCTCTTGCTGGATAGGGTTCCACAGACAGGGGTCACTCTCCAGTATATCGCCCCAGTGACCATTAAACACCTGTGAGCCTTGACACTAAGCATCAATAGGCTTTTCAACACAGCCTGGCCAGATCCTGGCCCGTCCGATGTCCAGACACGCACAGTTCCAACACTGTTTGATTAAGAGTGGGGATAACAGTCCCCTCCCTAACCCAGGGGCCCTGAGGCCACATGTAGCGGCCCTACTACCATCACCCCAGTTGGGGTCAGTTTAAAGTGGCTTTTAACCACCCAGCACAGAGAGTGTCTAAAACAGTGACTGGTGACCCTCTGTGCACAGTCTCTTTGAGTTACAGTCCAGTCTACCTCCAATCCTGAGATACCAGCCGAGTCACCCCACTGGCCACAGGTACTGGAGCATCATTCGATTGCTCAAGCCCACTTACTCTTGCTCAGGCGACTATAAAATATGACCCAGAAACTACCGAATAGCATCCAGAAAATGTGGTGTTCCCTTCCCTCCCTGTCACCCGTTCCCCCCACACCCCGTGCTAGCTGACCTACATTGGCTCCCGATCCGGGAACACCTCGATTTTAAAATTCCTCCATGTGTTCAAATCCCTCCCTGGCCTCGCCCTTCCCTATCCCTGTGACCTCCTCCAACCCTACAACCCTCCGAGATCTCTGCACTCCTCCAATTCTGGCCTCTTGCGCATCCCCAATTTTAATCTCTCCACCATTGGCGGCCGTGCCTTCAGCTGCCTCGGCCCTCAGCTCAGGAATTCCCTCCCTGAACCTCTCCGCCTCTCCACCTCTCTCTCCTCCTTTAAGATGCTCTTTCAAACCTACCTCTTTGACCAAGCTGTCCGAACATCTCCTTACGTGGCTCAGTGTCAAGTCTTGTTTGATAATCGCTCCTGTGAAGTGCCTTGGGACGTTAAAGGCGCTATATAAATGCAGGTAGTTGTTGTTGTTGTTGTTACAGCGACGATGAAAGAACAGCGATATATTTCCAAGTCGGGATGGTGTGTGACTTGGAGGGGAACGTGCAGGTGGTGTTGTTCCCATGTGCCTGCTGCTCTTGTCCTTCTAGGTGGTAGAGGTCGCGGGTTTGGGAGGTGCTGTCGAAGAAGCCTTGGCGAGTTGCTGCAGTGCATCCTGTGGATGGTACACACTGCAGCCACGGTGCGCCGGTGGTGAAGGGAGTGAATGTTTAGGGTGGTGGATGGGGTGCCAATCAAGCGGGCTGCTTTGTCCTGGATGGTGTTGAGCTTCTTAAGTGTTGTTGGAGCTGCACTCATCCAGGCAAGTGGAGAGTATTCCATCACACTCCTGACTTGTGCCTTGTCGATGGTGGAAAGGCTTTGGGGAGTCAGGAGGTGAGTCACTCACCGCAGAATACCCAGCCTCTGACCTGCTCTTGTAGACACAGTATTTATATGGCTGGTCCAGTTAAGTTTCTGGTCAATGGTGACCCCCAGGATGTTGATGGTGGGGGATTCGGTGATGGTAATGCCGTTGAATGTCAAGGGGAGGTGGTTAGACTCTCTCTTGTTGGAGACGGTCATTGCCTGGCACTTGTCTGGTGCGAATGTTACTTGCCACTTATCAGCCCAAGCCTGGATGTTGTCCAGGTCGAGCTGCACGCGGGCACGGACTGCTTCATTATTTGAGGGGACTGAGACTACAAAAACATCACCTGGTGTTTACGATGGTCTCCCACAATATTTCAAGGCCTCCTTATCTCTAGCCTTCCAGGCAGTTCGAATAACACTTTTCCAACGTGGCCAACCTGCCCAGCATGCCGCCTTGAACACTCAGTTCAAAAGTTCCGATGTTGAATTAATACTTTTAACCAAACTCAGCTCCTTTAGCAGGTAATTAATCCTTAAAACTGGTATTTAAAAGTCCAAAATCCTTCACTGTAAAGTGCTTTTGGTCACTTCCACGGGGATCTAGTCCTGATACGGACCCTACAGGAGTACTTAGTGTTGGGGGGCACTGGGGAGCGGAACTGAGGGAGTTCTGATGGATGGTGCCATGTTTACAGTCCCATCTCTTCCAATGATGTCCGCATGGAGTGGGGGTGGAGGGGACGGGGGGGTGGAAAGGACACAAGAGGTGACCCCTCACACTCTCGGTGAAATTTCCCAACTTTGGGGAAAAAAGGGATGGAGACCTGGAGCAGCCGGGTCCAGTTCCAGAATCCAGCCCCGATTACATTGCCTCTGCCACCACCCCACTCCCCAAAGGAATTTTGGGCTCAGATTTTGTGAGGAAAGCAGGGACTTGAGAGAGGGAGAGGTTGGGGAGGGTGTCCGCCTGGAGAGAGATGGGGGCAGCGGGGCAGCCAAGGATCGTACAGCATAGGAGAGAAAACAGAAGCGGGAGCAGTCGGGAAAAATCAAATGAGGAGCAGTGTGAGAGACGGAGAGACCAGTAAAGAATGGGGCCCTGGGGTAGAGGTAGGGAGCAGCAGCAGAACGGAGGCCTGAAGAGGGAGGGAGTGGCAAGCAGATCATGGGCCTAGGAAGGAACTTTTAAATTCAAGTGCCAAGCCAGAAGTCTTGCATTACAGTCTCGTGCAGAACCTCAGCGTCCGGGCACCGGGCTTTTTTTAATGGATGAAAGAGACCATTTTTATTTTCCCAACAGTATTCTCCATCTAATTATGTAGGAAACTAATTCTGAATCAGGGACGGGGACTTACCATAATTAACAGTAATGAAGAAAATAATGGCACTAAAGAGTGACAAATCCCCAGGACCAGATGGTTTCCATCCCAGGGTTTTAAAGGAAGTCGGTGAGAACATTCCAGAAGCCCTAACGAGAATCTTCCAAAGTTCTCTCGATTCAGGAACCGTTCCTTTAGATTGGAAAATTGCACACGTCACTCCGCTATTTCAGAAAGGTGAGAGAGAGAAACCAGGGAATTATAGACCAGTTAGCCTAACATCTGTTGTTGGGAAATTACTCGAGTCTATAATTAAGGATGGAGTGACTGAACACCTCGAGAATTTTCAGCTGATCAGAGAGCCAGCATGGATTTGTAAAGGGTCATGCCTTGAAGAGGTGACTAAAGTAATGGATGGGGGAATGTCTATGGATGTTGTTTATATGGACTTCCAGAAGGCAATTGATAAAGTCCCTCATAAGAGACTGTCAGCTAAAGCTGAAGCTCATGGAATTGAGGGCAAATTATTGACCTGGTTAGGAAGTTGGCTGAGCAGCAGGAGACAGGGAGTAGGGATAATGGGCAGGTACTCAAATAGGCAGGATGTGACTAGTGGTGTCCCACAGGGATCTGTGTCGGGGCCTCAACTATTCACTGTATTTATGATGACAGAAAGAAAGACAGCATTGTAAGCAGTGTAGATGGAAGCATAAAATTACAGAGATATTAATAGATTATGTGAATGGGCAAAACTGTGGCAAATGGATTTCAGTGTAGGCAAATGTGAGGTCATCCACTTTGGACCTAAAAAGGAGAGATCAGAGTACTTTCTAAATGGTGAAAAGCTGGAAACAGTGAAGGTCCAAAGAGACTTAAGGGCCCCTGTACATAGATCATTAAAATGTTATGGACAGGTACAGAAAATAATCAAAAAGGCTAATGGGATGCTGGCCTTTATATCTAGAGGACTAGAATACAAGAGGGTAGAAGTTATACAGCTGTACAAAGCCCTGGTTAGACCACACCTGGAGTACTGTTCTGGGCACCGCACCTTAGGAAGGGAGAGCAGCGTAGATTTACTAGAATGATACCTGGGCTCCAAGGGTTAAATTACGAGGAGTGATTACACAAACTAGAGTTGTATTCTGTGGAATTTAGAAGATTAAGGGGTGATTTGATCGAAGTTTTCAAGATATTAAGGGGAACTGATCGGGTAGATTGAGAGAAACTATTTCCGCTGGTTAGGGAGTCCAGGACGAGGGGACACAGTCTAAAAATTAGAGCCAGGACTTTCAGGAGTGACGCAAAGGGCGGTAGAAGTTTGGAACTCTCTTCCGCAATCGGCAGTTAATGCTCGCTCCATTGGTTTTAAATCTGAGTTTGATAGATTTGTGGTAACCAAAGATATAAAGGGATGTGGGGATAAGGCTGGTGTCTGGAGTCAGCTCACAGATCAGCCAGGATCTCAATGAATGGCAGAACAGGCTTGAGAGGCGAAATGGCCGATTCCTGTTCCTGTGTCCTGTGTCCCTCGGCGATCAGCGCCCCTGGACTGGGGGGGAAGCAGGTTGTGTGGGGAGAGGGGGCACATTAGGAAATTACACATTCCAGTCCATGATTTTATGATCGTTAATTGAAATAGATGGAAAGTCACGGGCTGTTGGGGGACAATTCTCTGACACTCAGAAGGGGAAAGACTCCTTGCTGAGCTGTGAGTTTCAATCACCCACTGATTCCTCTCCAATCAGCCCTGTGGGTCGCACATTTACTTTGTGGGAACTTGTTGATTTTCCTGAAACTAAAAGTATTTTACAGTTTTCTCTGTAAAAAGAATCTCTGCGTGGAATGGAATTCGAGCTGCTGAAGAACAACCTGGGCCAAGTGACAATTCCTCATGGAAGCCCATCAGTCTCAAATGTAACGGGGAATCGATGGGGGAACTGGACACTTCCCGGATAATAATGTCTCTTGATCGGGAACTGGATTCTCTTTTCTCTCCATCCAATTCCACTTGGATATTCACGGAAGATCGAGGCATGAAAGCGATCCAGCTTCACAGCGCATCCCGGCTGATCAATGGTGGGATTCCCCCCTGTCTGTCTGGTGTTTTGGTCAGTCTGGGAGCGGTCACTGATGGTGAGATTCCCCCCTGTCTGTCTGGTGTTTTGGTCAGTCTGGGAGCGGTGACTGATGGTGAGATTCCCCCTCTGTCTGTCTGGTGTTTTGGTCAGTCTGGGAGCGGTCACTGATGGTGAGATTCCCCCCTGTCTGTCTGGTGTTTTGGTCAGTCTGGGAGCGGTCACTGATGGTGAGATTCCCCCCTGTCTGTCTGGTGTTTTGGTCAGTCTGGGAGCGGTGATTGATGGTGGGATTCCCCCCTGTCTGTCTGGTGTTTTGGTCAGTCTGGGAGCGGTGATCGATGGTGGGATTCCCCTCTGTCTGTCTGGTGTTTTGGTCAGTCTGGGAGCGGTGACTGATGGTGAGATTCCCCCCTGTCTGTCTGGTGTTTTGGTCAGTCTGGGAGCGGTGACTGATGGTGAGATTCCCCTCTGTCTGTCTGGTGTTTTGGTCAGTCTGGGAGCGGTGATTGATGGTGAGATTCCCCCCTGTCTGTCTGGTGTTTTGGTCAGTCTGGGAGCGGTGATTGATGGTGAGATTCCCCCCTGTCTGTCTGGTGTTTTGGTCAGTCTGGGAGCGGTGATTGATGGTGAGATTCCCCCCTGTCTGTCTGGTGTTTTGGTCAGTCTGGGAGCGGTGATTGATGGTGAGATTCCCCTCTGTCTGTCTGGTGTTTTGGTCAGTCTGGGACAGGTGATTGATGGTGAGATTCCCCCCTGTCTGTCTGGTGTTTTGGTCAGTCTGGGAGCGGTCTCTGATGGTGAGATTCCCCCCTGTCTGTCTGGTGTTTTGGTCAGTCTGGGAGCGGTGATTGATGGTGAGATTCCCCCCTGTCTGTCTGGTGTTTTGGTCAGTCTGGGAGCGGTGATTGATGGTGAGATTCCCCCCTGTCTGTCTGGTGTTTTGGTCAGTCTGGGACAGGTGATTGATGGTGAGATTCCCCCCTGTCTGTCTGGTGTTTTGGTCAGTCTGGGAGCGGTCTCTGATGGTGAGATTCCCCCCTGTCTGTCTGGTGTTTTGGTCAGTCTGGGACAGGTGATTGATGGTGAGATTACCCCCTGTCTGTCTGGTGTTTTGGTCAGTCTGGGAGCGGTGATTGATGGTGAGATACCCCCCTGTCTGTCTGGTGTTTTGGTCAGTCTGGGAGCGGTGATTGATGGTGAGATTCCCCCCTGTCTGTCTGGTGTTTTGGTCAGTCTGGGAGCGGTGACTGATGGTGAGATTCCCCTCTGTCTGTCTGGTGTTTTGGTCAGTCTGGGAGCGGTGATCAATGGTGGGATTCCCCCCTGTCTGTCTGGTGTTTTGGTCAGTCTGGGAGCGGTGATTAATGGAGAGATTCCCCTCTGTCTGTCTGGTGTTTTGGTCAGTCTGGGAGCGGTGATTCATGGTGAGATTCCCCTCTGTCTGTCTGGTGTTTTGGTCAGTCTGGGAGCGGTGATCAATGGTGGGATTCCCCCCTGTCTGTCTGGTGTTTTGGTCAGTCTGGGAGCGGTGATTAATGGAGAGATTCCCCTCTGTCTGTCTGGTGTTTTGGTCAGTCTGGGAGCGGTGATTCATGGTGAGATTCCCCTCTGTCTGTCTGGTGTTTTGGTCAGTCTGGGAGCGGTGATTGATTGTGAGATTCCCCTCTGTCTGTCTGGTGTTTTGGTCAGTCTGGGAGCGGAGATTGATGGTGAGATTCCCCCCTGTCTGTCTGGTGTTTTGGTCAGTCTGGGAGCGGTGACTGATGGTGGGATTCCCCCCTGTCTGTCTGGTGTTTTGCTCAGTCTGGGAGCGGTGATTAATGGTGAGATTCCCCCCTGTCTGTCTGGTGTTTTGGTCAGTCTGGGAGCGGTGATTGATGGTGGGATTCTCCCCTGTCTGTCTGATGTTTTGGTCAGTCTGGGAGCGGTGATTCATGGTGAGATTCCCCTCTGTCTGTCTGGTGTTTTGGTCAGTCTGGGAGCGGTGATTGATGGTGGGATTCTCCCCTGTCTGTCTGGTGTTTTGGTCAGTCTGGGAGCGGTGATTGATGGTGAGATTCCCCCCTGTCTGTCTGGTGTTTTGGTCAGTCTGGGAGCGGTGATTGATGGTGGGATTCTCCCCTGTCTGTCTGGTGTTTTGGTCAGTCTGGGAGCGGTGATTCATGGTGAGATTCCCCTCTGTCTGTCTGGTGTTTTGGTCAGTCTGGGAGCGGTGATTGATGGTGAGATTCCCCCCTGTCTGTCTGGTGTTTTGGTCAGTCTGGGAGCGGTGATTGATGGTGGGATTCTCCCCTGTCTGTCTGGTGTTTTGGTCAGTCTGGGAGCGGTGACTGATGGTGGGATTCCCCTCTGTCTGTCTGGTGTTTTGGTCAGTCTGGGAGCGGTCACTGATGGTTAGATTCCCCTCTGTCTGTCTGGTGTTTTGGTCAGTCTGGGAGCGGTCACTGATGGTGAGATTCCCCCCTGTCTGTCTGGTGTTTTGGTCAGTCTGGGAGCGGTGACTGATGGTGGGATTCCCCTCTGTCTGTCTGGTGTTTTGTTCAGTCTGGGAGCGGTGACTGATGGTGAGATTCCCCTCTGTCTGTCTGGTGTTTTGGTCAGTCTGGGAGCGGTGACTGATGGTGAGATTCCCCCTCTGTCTGTCTGGTGTTTTGGTCAGTCTGGGAGCGGTGACTAATGGTGAGATTCCCCTCTGTCTGTCTGGTGTTTTGGTCAGTCTGGGAGCGGTGACTGATGGTGAGATTCCCCTCTGTCTGTCTGGTGTTTTGGTCAGTCTGGGAGCGGTGACTGATGGTGAGATTCCCCTCTGTCTGTCTGGTGTTTTGGTCAGTCTGGGAGCGGTCACTGATGGTGAGATTCCCCTCTGTCTGTCTGGTGTTTTGGTCAGTCTGGGAGCGGTCACTGATGGTGAGATTCCCCCTCTGTCTGTCTGGTGTTTTGGTCAGTCTGGGAGCGGTCACTGATGGTGAGATTCCCCCCCGTGTCTGTCTGGTGTTTTGGTCAGTCTGGGAGTGGTGATTGATGGTGAGATTCCCCTCTGTCTGTCTGGTGTTTTGGTCAGTCTGGGAGCGGTGATTGATGGTGAGATTCCCCCCTGTCTGTCTGGTGTTTTGGTCAGTCTGGGAGCGGTGATTGATGGTGGGATTCCCCCCTGTCTGTCTGGTGTTTTGGTCAGTCTGGGAGCGGTGACTGATGGTGAGATTCCCCTCTGTCTGTCTGGTGTTTTGGTCAGTCTGGGAGCGGTCACTGATGGTGAGATTCCCCTCTGTCTGTCTGGTGTTTTGGTCAGTCTGGGAGCGGTCACTGATGGTGAGATTCCCCCTCTGTCTGTCTGGTGTTTTGGTCAGTCTGGGAGCGGTCACTGATGGTGAGATTCCCCCTTGTCTGTCTGGTGTTTTGGTCAGTCTGGGAGCGGTGATTGATGGTGAGATTCCCCTCTGTCTGTCTGGTGTTTTGGTCAGTCTGGGAGCGGTGATTGATGGTGAGATTCCCCTCTGTCTGTCTGGTGTTTTGGTCAGTCTGGGAGTGGTGATTGATGGTGAGATTCCGCCCTGTCTGTCTGGTGTTTTGGTCAGTCTGGGAGCGGTGATTGATGGTGGGATTCCCCCCTGTCTGTCTGGTGTTTTGGTCAGTCTGGGAGCGGTGATTGATGGTGAGATTCCCCCATGTCTGTCTGGTGTTTTGGTCAGTCTGGGAGCGGTGATTGATGGTGAGATTCCCCCCTGTCTGTCTGGTGTTTTGGTCAGTCTGGGAGCGGTGATTGATGGTGAGATTCCCCCATGTCTGTCTGGTGTTTTGGTCAGTCTGGGAGCGGTGACTGATGGTGAGATTCCCCTCTGTCTGTCTGGTGTTTTGGTCAGTCTGGGAGCGGTGATCAATGGTGGGATTCCCCCCTGTCTGTCTGGTGTTTTGGTCAGTCTGGGAGCGGTGATTAATGGAGAGATTCCCCTCTGTCTGTCTGGTGTTTTGGTCAGTCTGGGAGCGGTGATTCATGGTGAGATTCCCCTCTGTCTGTCTGGTGTTTTGGTCAGTCTGGGAGCGGTGATCAATGGTGGGATTCCCCCCTGTCTGTCTGGTGTTTTGGTCAGTCTGGGAGCGGTGATTAATGGAGAGATTCCCCTCTGTCTGTCTGGTGTTTTGGTCAGTCTGGGATCGGTGATTCATGGTGAGATTCCCCTCTGTCTGTCTGGTGTTTTGGTCAGTCTGGGAGCGGTGATTGATTGTGAGATTCCCCTCTGTCTGTCTGGTGTTTTGGTCAGTCTGGGAGCGGAGATTGATGGTGAGATTCCCCCCTGTCTGTCTGGTGTTTTGGTCAGTCTGGGAGCGGTGACTGATGGTGGGATTCCCCCCTGTCTGTCTGGTGTTTTGCTCAGTCTGGGAGCGGTGATTAATGGTGAGATTCCCCCCTGTCTGTCTGGTGTTTTGGTCAGTCTGGGAGCGGTGATTGATGGTGGGATTCTCCCCTGTCTGTCTGATGTTTTGGTCAGTCTGGGAGCGGTGATTCATGGTGAGATTCCCCTCTGTCTGTCTGGTGTTTTGGTCAGTCTGGGAGCGGTGATTGATGGTGGGATTCTCCCCTGTCTGTCTGGTGTTTTGGTCAGTCTGGGAGCGGTGATTGATGGTGAGATTCCCCCCTGTCTGTCTGGTGTTTTGGTCAGTCTGGGAGCGGTGATTGATGGTGGGATTCTCCCCTGTCTGTCTGGTGTTTTGGTCAGTCTGGGAGCGGTGATTCATGGTGAGATTCCCCTCTGTCTGTCTGGTGTTTTGGTCAGTCTGGGAGCGGTGATTGATGGTGAGATTCCCCCCTGTCTGTCTGGTGTTTTGGTCAGTCTGGGAGCGGTGATTGATGGTGGGATTCTCCCCTGTCTGTCTGGTGTTTTGGTCAGTCTGGGAGCGGTGACTGATGGTGGGATTCCCCTCTGTCTGTCTGGTGTTTTGGTCAGTCTGGGAGCGGTCACTGATGGTTAGATTCCCCTCTGTCTGTCTGGTGTTTTGGTCAGTCTGGGAGCGGTCACTGATGGTGAGATTCCCCCCTGTCTGTCTGGTGTTTTGGTCAGTCTGGGAGCGGTGACTGATGGTGGGATTCCCCTCTGTCTGTCTGGTGTTTTGTTCAGTCTGGGAGCGGTCACTGATGGTGAGATTCCCCTCTGTCTGTCTGGTGTTTTGGTCAGTCTGGGAGCGGTGACTGATGGTGAGATTCCCCCTCTGTCTGTCTGGTGTTTTGGTCAGTCTGGGAGCGGTGACTGATGGTGAGATTCCCCTCTGTCTGTCTGGTGTTTTGGTCAGTCTGGGAGCGGTGACTGATGGTGAGATTCCCCTCTGTCTGTCTGGTGTTTTGGTCAGTCTGGGAGCGGTGACTGATGGTGAGATTCCCCTCTGTCTGTCTGGTGTTTTGGTCAGTCTGGGAGCGGTCACTGATGGTGAGATTCCCCTCTGTCTGTCTGGTGTTTTGGTCAGTCTGGGAGCGGTCACTGATGGTGAGATTCCCCCTCTGTCTGTCTGGTGTTTTGGTCAGTCTGGGAGCGGTCACTGATGGTGAGATTCCCCCCCGTGTCTGTCTGGTGTTTTGGTCAGTCTGGGAGTGGTGATTGATGGTGAGATTCCCCTCTGTCTGTCTGGTGTTTTGGTCAGTCTGGGAGCGGTGATTGATGGTGAGATTCCCCCCTGTCTGTCTGGTGTTTTGGTCAGTCTGGGAGCGGTGATTGATGGTGGGATTCCCCCCTGTCTGTCTGGTGTTTTGGTCAGTCTGGGAGCGGTGACTGATGGTGAGATTCCCCTCTGTCTGTCTGGTGTTTTGGTCAGTCTGGGAGCGGTCACTGATGGTGAGATTCCCCTCTGTCTGTCTGGTGTTTTGGTCAGTCTGGGAGCGGTCACTGATGGTGAGATTCCCCCTCTGTCTGTCTGGTGTTTTGGTCAGTCTGGGAGCGGTCACTGATGGTGAGATTCCTCCTTGTCTGTCTGGTGTTTTGGTCAGTCTGGGAGCGGTGATTGATGGTGAGATTCCCCTCTGTCTGTCTGGTGTTTTGGTCAGTCTGGGAGCGGTGATTGATGGTGAGATTCCCCTCTGTCTGTCTGGTGTTTTGGTCAGTCTGGGAGTGGTGATTGATGGTGAGATTCCGCCCTGTCTGTCTGGTGTTTTGGTCAGTCTGGGAGCGGTGATTGATGGTGGGATTCCCCCCTGTCTGTCTGGTGTTTTGGTCAGTCTGGGAGCGGTGATTGATGGTGAGATTCCCCCATGTCTGTCTGGTGTTTTGGTCAGTCTGGGAGCGGTGATTGATGGTGAGATTCCCCCCTGTCTGTCTGGTGTTTTGGTCAGTCTGGGAGCGGTGATTGATGGTGAGATTCCCCCATGTCTGTCTGGTGTTTTGGTCAGTCTGGGAGCGGTGACTGATGGTGAGATTCCCCTCTGTCTGTCTGGTGTTTCGGTCAGTCTGGGAGCGGTGATTGATGGTGAGATTCCCCCCTGTCTGTCTGGTGTTTTGGTCAGTCTGGGAGCGGTGATTGATGGTGAGATTCCCCCATGTCTGTCTGGTGTTTTGGTCAGTCTGGGAGCGGTGATTGATGGTGGGATTCCCCTCTGTCTGTCTGGTGTTTTGGTCAGTCTGGGAGCGGTGATTGATGGTGAGATTCCCCCCTGTCTGTCTGGTGTTTTGGTCAGTCTGGGAGCGGTGATTGATGGTGAGATTCCCCTCTGTCTGTCTGGTGTTTTGGTCAGTCTGGGAGTGGTGACTGATGGTGAGATTCCCCCTCTGTCTGTCTGGTGTTTTGGTCAGTCTGGGAGCGGTCACTGATGGTGAGATTCCCCCCCGTGTCTGTCTGGTGTTTTGGTCAGTCTGGGAGTGGTGATTGATGGTGAGATTCCCCTCTGTCTGTCTGGTGTTTTGGTCAGTCTGGGAGCGGTGATTGATGGTGAGATTCCCCCCTGTCTGTCTGGTGTTTTGGTCAGTCTGGGAGCGGTGATTGATGGTGGGATTCCCCCCTGTCTGTCTGGTGTTTTGGTCAGTCTGGGAGCGGTGACTGATGGTGAGATTCCCCTCTGTCTGTCTGGTGTTTTGGTCAGTCTGGGAGCGGTCACTGATGGTGAGATTCCCCTCTGTCTGTCTGGTGTTTTGGTCAGTCTGGGAGCGGTCACTGATGGTGAGATTCCCCCTCTGTCTGTCTGGTGTTTTGGTCAGTCTGGGAGCGGTCACTGATGGTGAGATTCCCCCTTGTCTGTCTGGTGTTTTGGTCAGTCTGGGAGCGGTGATTGATGGTGAGATTCCCCTCTGTCTGTCTGGTGTTTTGGTCAGTCTGGGAGCGGTGATTGATGGTGAGATTCCCCTCTGTCTGTCTGGTGTTTTGGTCAGTCTGGGAGTGGTGATTGATGGTGAGATTCCGCCCTGTCTGTCTGGTGTTTTGGTCAGTCTGGGAGCGGTGATTGATGGTGGGATTCCCCCCTGTCTGTCTGGTGTTTTGGTCAGTCTGGGAGCGGTGATTGATGGTGAGATTCCCCCATGTCTGTCTCGTGTTTTGGTCAGTCTGGGAGCGGTGATTGATGGTGAGATTCCCCCCTGTCTGTCTGGTGTTTTGGTCAGTCTGGGAGCAGTGATTGATGGTGAGATTCCCCCATGTCTGTCTGGTGTTTTGGTCAGTCTGGGAGCGGTGACTGATGGTGAGATTCCCCTCTGTCTGTCTGGTGTTTTGGTCAGTCTGGGAGCGGTGATTGATGGTGAGATTCCCCCCTGTCTGTCTGGTGTTTTGGTCAGTCTGGGAGC
Source organism: Heptranchias perlo (assembly GCF_035084215.1). Taxonomy (NCBI): domain Eukaryota; kingdom Metazoa; phylum Chordata; class Chondrichthyes; order Hexanchiformes; family Hexanchidae; genus Heptranchias; species Heptranchias perlo. Next base: position 152,521 of record NW_027139272.1, read on the forward strand.
GGTGATTGATGGTGAGATTCCCCCATGTCTGTCTGGTGTTTTGGTCAGTCTGGGAGCGGTGATTGATGGTGGGATTCCCCTCTGTCTGTCTGGTGTTTTGGTCAGTCTGGGAGCGGTGATTGATGGTGAGATTCCCCCCTGTCTGTCTGGTGTTTTGGTCAGTCTGGGAGCGGTGATTGATGGTGAGATTCCCCCATGTCTGTCTGGTGTTTTGGTCAGTCTGGGAGCGGTGATTGATGGTGAGATTCCCCCCTGTCTGTCTGGTGTTTTGGTCAGTCTGGGAGCGGTGATTGATGGTGAGATTCCCCCATGTCTGTCTGGTGTTTTGGTCAGTCTGGGAGCGGTGACTGATGGTGAGATTCCCCTCTGTCTGTCTGGTGTTTTGGTCAGTCTGGGAGCGGTGATTGATGGTGAGATTCCCCCCTGTCTGTCTGGTGTTTTGGTCAGTCTGGGAGCGGTGATTGATGGTGAGATTCCCCCATGTCTGTCTGGTGTTTTGGTCAGTCTGGGAGCGGTGATTGATGGTGGGATTCCCCTCTGTCTGTCTGGTGTTTTGGTCAGTCTGGGAGCGGTGATTGATGGTGAGATTCCCCCATGTCTGTCTGGTGTTTTGGTCAGTCTGGGAGCGGTGATTGATGGTGAGATTCCCCTCTGTCTGTCTGGTGTTTTGGTCAGTCTGGGAGCGGTCACTGATGGTGAGATTCCCCTCTGTCTGTCTGGTGTTTTGGTCAGTCTGGGAGCGGTGATTGAAGGTGAGATTCCCCCTCTGTCTGTCTGGTGTTTTGGTCAGTCTGGGAGCGGTCACTGATGGTGAGATTCCCCCTCTGTCTGTCTGGTGTTTTGGTCAGTCTGGGAGCGGTGACTGATGGTGAGATTCCCCCCTGTCTGTCTGGTGTTTTGGTCAGTCTGGGAGCGGTGATTGATGGTGAGATTCCCCCCTGTCTGTCTGGTGTTTTGGTCAGTCTGGGAGCGGTGACTGATGGTGAGATTCCCCCTCTGTCTGTCTGGTGTTTTGGTCAGTCTGGGAGCGGTCACTGATGGTGAGATTCATCCCCGTGTCTGTCTGGTGTTTTGGTCAGTCTGGGAGTGGTGATTGATGGTGAGATTCCCCTCTGTCTGTCTGGTGTTTTGGTCAGTCTGGGAGCGGTGATTGATGGTGAGATTCCCCCCTGTCTGTCTGGTGTTTTGGTCAGTCTGGGAGCGGTGATTGATGGTGGGATTCCCCCCTGTCTGTCTGGTGTTTTGGTCAGTCTGGGAGCGGTGACTGATGGTGAGATTCCCCTCTGTCTGTCTGGTGTTTTGGTCAGTCTGGGAGCGGTCACTGATGGTGAGATTCCCCTCTGTCTGTCTGGTGTTTTGGTCAGTCTGGGAGCGGTCACTGATGGTGAGATTCCCCCTCTGTCTGTCTGGTGTTTTGGTCAGTCTGGGAGCGGTCACTGATGGTGAGATTCCCCCTTGTCTGTCTGGTGTTTTGGTCAGTCTGGGAGCGGTGATTGATGGTGAGATTCCCCTCTGTCTGTCTGGTGTTTTGGTCAGTCTGGGAGCGGTGATTGATGGTGAGATTCCCCTCTGTCTGTCTGGTGTTTTGGTCAGTCTGGGAGTGGTGATTGATGGTGAGATTCCGCCCTGTCTGTCTGGTGTTTTGGTCAGTCTGGGAGCGGTGACTGATGGTGAGATTCCCCTCTGTCTGTCTGGTGTTTTGGTCAGTCTGGGAGCGGTGATCAATGGTGGGATTCCCCCCTGTCTGTCTGGTGTTTTGGTCAGTCTGGGAGCGGTGATTAATGGAGAGATTCCCCTCTGTCTGTCTGGTGTTTTGGTCAGTCTGGGAGCGGTGATTGATGGTGAGATTCCCCTCTGTCTGTCTGGTGTTTTGGTCAGTCTGGGAGCGGTGATCAATGGTGGGATTCCCCCCTGTCTGTCTGGTGTTTTGGTCAGTCTGGGAGCGGTGATTAATGGAGAGATTCCCCTCTGTCTGTCTGGTGTTTTGGTCAGTCTGGGATCGGTGATTCATGGTGAGATTCCCCTCTGTCTGTCTGGTGTTTTGGTCAGTCTGGGAGCGGTGATTGATTGTGAGATTCCCCTCTGTCTGTCTGGTGTTTTGGTCAGTCTGGGAGCGGAGATTGATGGTGAGATTCCCCCCTGTCTGTCTGGTGTTTTGGTCAGTCTGGGAGCGGTGACTGATGGTGGGATTCCCCCCTGTCTGTCTGGTGTTTTGCTCAGTCTGGGAGCGGTGATTAATGGTGAGATTCCCCCCTGTCTGTCTGGTGTTTTGGTCAGTCTGGGAGCGGTGATTGATGGTGGGATTCTCCCCTGTCTGTCTGATGTTTTGGTCAGTCTGGGAGCGGTGATTCATGGTGAGATTCCCCTCTGTCTGTCTGGTGTTTTGGTCAGTCTGGGAGCGGTGATTGATGGTGGGATTCTCCCCTGTCTGTCTGGTGTTTTGGTCAGTCTGGGAGCGGTGATTGATGGTGAGATTCCCCCCTGTCTGTCTGGTGTTTTGGTCAGTCTGGGAGCGGTGATTGATGGTGGGATTCTCCCCTGTCTGTCTGGTGTTTTGGTCAGTCTGGGAGCGGTGATTCATGGTGAGATTCCCCTCTGTCTGTCTGGTGTTTTGGTCAGTCTGGGAGCGGTGATTGATGGTGAGATTCCCCCCTGTCTGTCTGGTGTTTTGGTCAGTCTGGGAGCGGTGATTGATGGTGGGATTCTCCCCTGTCTGTCTGGTGTTTTGGTCAGTCTGGGAGCGGTGACTGATGGTGGGATTCCCCTCTGTCTGTCTGGTGTTTTGGTCAGTCTGGGAGCGGTCACTGATGGTTAGATTCCCCTCTGTCTGTCTGGTGTTTTGGTCAGTCTGGGAGCGGTCACTGATGGTGAGATTCCCCCCTGTCTGTCTGGTGTTTTGGTCAGTCTGGGAGCGGTGACTGATGGTGGGATTCCCCTCTGTCTGTCTGGTGTTTTGTTCAGTCTGGGAGCGGTCACTGATGGTGAGATTCCCCTCTGTCTGTCTGGTGTTTTGGTCAGTCTGGGAGCGGTGACTGATGGTGAGATTCCCCCTCTGTCTGTCTGGTGTTTTGGTCAGTCTGGGAGCGGTGACTGATGGTGAGATTCCCCTCTGTCTGTCTGGTGTTTTGGTCAGTCTGGGAGCGGTGACTGATGGTGAGATTCCCCTCTGTCTGTCTGGTGTTTTGGTCAGTCTGGGAGCGGTGACTGATGGTGAGATTCCCCTCTGTCCGTCTGGTGTTTTGGTCAGTCTGGGAGCGGTCACTGATGGTGAGATTCCCCTCTGTCTGTCTGGTGTTTTGGTCAGTCTGGGAGCGGTCACTGATGGTGAGATTCCCCCTCTGTCTGTCTGGTGTTTTGGTCAGTCTGGGAGCGGTCACTGATGGTGAGATTCCCCCCCGTGTCTGTCTGGTGTTTTGGTCAGTCTGGGAGTGGTGATTGATGGTGAGATTCCCCTCTGTCTGTCTGGTGTTTTGGTCAGTCTGGGAGCGGTGATTGATGGTGAGATTCCCCCCTGTCTGTCTGGTGTTTTGGTCAGTCTGGGAGCGGTGATTGATGGTGGGATTCCCCCCTGTCTGTCTGGTGTTTTGGTCAGTCTGGGAGCGGTGACTGATGGTGAGATTCCCCTCTGTCTGTCTGGTGTTTTGGTCAGTCTGGGAGCGGTCACTGATGGTGAGATTCCCCTCTGTCTGTCTGGTGTTTTGGTCAGTCTGGGAGCGGTCACTGATGGTGAGATTCCCCCTCTGTCTGTCTGGTGTTTTGGTCAGTCTGGGAGCGGTCACTGATGGTGAGATTCCCCCTTGTCTGTCTGGTGTTTTGGTCAGTCTGGGAGCGGTGATTGATGGTGAGATTCCCCTCTGTCTGTCTGGTGTTTTGGTCAGTCTGGGAGCGGTGATTGATGGTGAGATTCCCCTCTGTCTGTCTGGTGTTTTGGTCAGTCTGGGAGTGGTGATTGATGGTGAGATTCCGCCCTGTCTGTCTGGTGTTTTGGTCAGTCTGGGAGCGGTGATTGATGGTGGGATTCCCCCCTGTCTGTCTGGTGTTTTGGTCAGTCTGGGAGCGGTGATTGATGGTGAGATTCCCCCATGTCTGTCTGGTGTTTTGGTCAGTCTGGGAGCGGTGATTGATGGTGAGATTCCCCCCTGTCTGTCTGGTGTTTTGGTCAGTCTGGGAGCGGTGATTGATGGTGAGATTCCCCCATGTCTGTCTGGTGTTTTGGTCAGTCTGGGAGCGGTGACTGATGGTGAGATTCCCCTCTGTCTGTCTGGTGTTTCGGTCAGTCTGGGAGCGGTGATTGATGGTGAGATTCCCCCCTGTCTGTCTGGTGTTTTGGTCAGTCTGGGAGCGGTGATTGATGGTGAGATTCCCCCATGTCTGTCTGGTGTTTTGGTCAGTCTGGGAGCGGTGATTGATGGTGGGATTCCCCTCTGTCTGTCTGGTGTTTTGGTCAGTCTGGGAGCGGTGATTGATGGTGAGATTCCCCCCTGTCTGTCTGGTGTTTTGGTCAGTCTGGGAGCGGTGATTGATGGTGAGATTCCCCTCTGTCTGTCTGGTGTTTTGGTCAGTCTGGGAGCGGTCACTGATGGTGAGATTCCCCCTCTGTCTGTCTGGTGTTTTGGTCAGTCTGGGAGCGGTCACTGATGGTGAGATTCCCCCCCGTGTCTGTCTGGTGTTTTGGTCAGTCTGGGAGTGGTGATTGATGGTGAGATTCCCCTCTGTCTGTCTGGTGTTTTGGTCAGTCTGGGAGCGGTGATTGATGGTGAGATTCCCCCCTGTCTGTCTGGTGTTTTGGTCAGTCTGGGAGCGGTGATTGATGGTGGGATTCCCCCCTGTCTGTCTGGTGTTTTGGTCAGTCTGGGAGCGGTGACTGATGGTGAGATTCCCCTCTGTCTGTCTGGTGTTTTGGTCAGTCTGGGAGCGGTCACTGATGGTGAGATTCCCCTCTGTCTGTCTGGTGTTTTGGTCAGTCTGGGAGCGGTCACTGATGGTGAGATTCCCCCTCTGTCTGTCTGGTGTTTTGGTCAGTCTGGGAGCGGTCACTGATGGTGAGATTCCCCCTTGTCTGTCTGGTGTTTTGGTCAGTCTGGGAGCGGTGATTGATGGTGAGATTCCCCTCTGTCTGTCTGGTGTTTTGGTCAGTCTGGGAGCGGTGATTGATGGTGAGATTCCCCTCTGTCTGTCTGGTGTTTTGGTCAGTCTGGGAGTGGTGATTGATGGTGAGATTCCGCCCTGTCTGTCTGGTGTTTTGGTCAGTCTGGGAGCGGTGATTGATGGTGGGATTCCCCCCTGTCTGTCTGGTGTTTTGGTCAGTCTGGGAGCGGTGATTGATGGTGAGATTCCCCCATGTCTGTCTCGTGTTTTGGTCAGTCTGGGAGCGGTGATTGATGGTGAGATTCCCCCCTGTCTGTCTGGTGTTTTGGTCAGTCTGGGAGCAGTGATTGATGGTGAGATTCCCCCATGTCTGTCTGGTGTTTTGGTCAGTCTGGGAGCGGTGACTGATGGTGAGATTCCCCTCTGTCTGTCTGGTGTTTTGGTCAGTCTGGGAGCGGTGATTGATGGTGAGATTCCCCCCTGTCTGTCTGGTGTTTTGGTCAGTCTGGGAGCGGTGATTGATGGTGAGATTCCCCCATGTCTGTCTGGTGTTTTGGTCAGTCTGGGAGCGGTGATTGATGGTGGGATTCCCCTCTGTCTGTCTGGTGTTTTGGTCAGTCTGGGAGCGGTGATTGATGGTGCGATTCCCCCCTGTCTGTCTGGTGTTTTGGTCAGTCTGGGAGCGGTGATTGATGGTGAGATTCCCCCATGTCTGTCTGGTGTTTTGGTCAGTCTGGGAGCGGTGATTGATGGTGAGATTCCCCCCTGTCTGTCTGGTGTTTTGGTCAGTCTGGGAGCGGTGATTGATGGTGAGATTCCCCCATGTCTCTCTGGTGTTTTGGTCAGTCTGGGAGCGGTGACTGATGGTGAGATTCCCCTCTGTCTGTCTGGTGTTTTGGTCAGTCTGGGAGCGGTGATTGATGGTGAGATTCCCCCCTGTCTGTCTGGTGTTTTGGTCAGTCTGGGAGCGGTGATTGATGGTGAGATTCCCCCATGTCTGTCTGGTGTTTTGTTCAGTCTGGGAGCGGTGATTGATGGTGGGATTCCCCTCTGTCTGTCTGGTGTTTTGGTCAGTCTGGGAGCGGTGATTGATGGTGAGATTCCCCCATGTCTGTCTGGTGTTTTGGTCAGTCTGGGAGCGGTGATTGATGGTGAGATTCCCCTCTGTCTGTCTGGTGTTTTGGTCAGTCTGGGAGCGGTCACTGATGGTGAGATTCCCCTCTGTCTGTCTGGTGTTTTGGTCAGTCTGGGAGCGGTCACTGATGGTGAGATTCCCCCTCTGTCTGTCTGGTGTTTTGGTCAGTCTGGGAGCGGTCACTGATGGTGAGATTCCCCCTTGTCTGTCTGGTGTTTTGGTCAGTCTGGGAGCGGTGATTGATGGTGAGATTCCCCTCTGTCTGTCTGGTGTTTTGGTCAGTCTGGGAGCGGTGATTGATGGTGAGATTCCCCTCTGTCTGTCTGGTGTTTTGGTCAGTCTGGGAGTGGTGATTGATGGTGAGATTCCGCCCTGTCTGTCTGGTGTTTTGGTCAGTCTGGGAGCGGTGATTGATGGTGGGATTCCCCCCTGTCTGTCTGGTGTTTTGGTCAGTCTGGGAGCGGTGATTGATGGTGAGATTCCCCCATGTCTGTCTCGTGTTTTGGTCAGTCTGGGAGCGGTGATTGATGGTGAGATTCCCCCCTGTCTGTCTGGTGTTTTGGTCAGTCTGGGAGCAGTGATTGATGGTGAGATTCCCCCATGTCTGTCTGGTGTTTTGGTCAGTCTGGGAGCGGTGACTGATGGTGAGATTCCCCTCTGTCTGTCTGGTGTTTTGGTCAGTCTGGGAGCGGTGATTGATGGTGAGATTCCCCCCTGTCTGTCTGGTGTTTTGGTCAGTCTGGGAGCGGTGATTGATGGTGAGATTCCCCCATGTCTGTCTGGTGTTTTGGTCAGTCTGGGAGCGGTGATTGATGGTGGGATTCCCCTCTGTCTGTCTGGTGTTTTGGTCAGTCTGGGAGCGGTGATTGATGGTGCGATTCCCCCCTGTCTGTCTGGTGTTTTGGTCAGTCTGGGAGCGGTGATTGATGGTGAGATTCCCCCATGTCTGTCTGGTGTTTTGGTCAGTCTGGGAGCGGTGATTGATGGTGAGATTCCCCCCTGTCTGTCTGGTGTTTTGGTCAGTCTGGGAGCGGTGATTGATGGTGAGATTCCCCCATGTCTCTCTGGTGTTTTGGTCAGTCTGGGAGCGGTGACTGATGGTGAGATTCCCCTCTGTCTGTCTGGTGTTTTGGTCAGTCTGGGAGCGGTGATTGATGGTGAGATTCCCCCCTGTCTGTCTGGTGTTTTGGTCAGTCTGGGAGCGGTGATTGATGGTGAGATTCCCCCATGTCTGTCTGGTGTTTTGTTCAGTCTGGGAGCGGTGATTGATGGTGGGATTCCCCTCTGTCTGTCTGGTGTTTTGGTCAGTCTGGGAGCGGTGATTGATGGTGAGATTCCCCCATGTCTGTCTGGTGTTTTGGTCAGTCTGGGAGCGGTGATTGATGGTGAGATTCCCCTCTGTCTGTCTGGTGTTTTGGTCAGTCTGGGAGCGGTCACTGATGGTGAGATTCCCCTCTGTCTGTCTGGTGTTTTGGTCAGTCTGGGAGCGGTGATTGAAGGTGAGATTCCCCCTCTGTCTGTCTGGTGTTTTGGTCAGTCTGGGAGCGGTCACTGATGGTGAGATTCCCCCTCTGTCTGTCTGGTGTTTTGGTCAGTCTGGGAGCGGTGACTGATGGTGAGATTCCCTCCTGTCTGTCTGGTGTTTTGGTCAGTCTGGGAGCGGTGATTGATGGTGAGATTCCCCCCTGTCTGTCTGGTGTTTTGGTCAGTCTGGGAGCGGTGACTGGTGGTGAGATTCCCCCCTGTCTGTCTGGTGTTTTGGTCAGTCTGGGAGCGGTGATTGATGGTGAGATTCCCCCCTGTCTGTCTGGTGTTTTGGTCAGTCTGGGAGCGGTCACTGATGGTGGGATTCCCCCCCTGTCTGTCTGGTGTTTTGGTCAGTCTGGGAGCGGTGATTGATGGTGAGATTCCCCCCTGTCTGTCTGGTGTTTTGGTCAGTCTGGGAGCGGTGATTGATGGTGAGATTCCCCCCTGTCTGTCTGGTGTTTTGGTCAGTCTGGGAGCGGTCACTGATGGTGAGATTCCCCTCTGTCTGTCTGGTGTTTTGGTCAGTCTGGGAGCGGTGATTGATGGTGAGATTCCCCTCTGTCTGTCTGGTGTTTTGGTCAGTCTGGGAGCGGTGACTGATGGTGAGATTCCCCTCTGTCTGTCTGGTGTTTTGGTCAGTCTGGGAGCGGTGATTGATGGTGAGATTCCCCCCTGTCTGTCTGGTGTTTTGGTCAGTCTGGGAGCGGTGATTGATGGTGGGATTCCCCCCTGTCTGTCTGGTGTTTTGGTCAGTCTGGGAGCGGTGACTGATGGTGAGATTCCCCCCTGTCTGTCTGGTGTTTTGGTCAGTCTGGGAGCGGTGACTGATGGTGAGATTCCCCTCTGTCTGTCTGGTGTTTTGGTCAGTCTGGGAGCGGTGATTGATGGTGAGATTCCCCCCTGTCTGTCTGGTGTTTTGGTCAGTCTGGGAGCGGTGACTGATGGTGAGATTCCCCTCTGTCTGTCTGGTGTTTTGGTCAGTCTGGGAGCGGTGATTGATGGTGAGATTCCCCCCTGTCTGTCTGGTGTTTTGGTCAGTCTGGGAGCGGTGACTGATGGTGAGATTCCCCTCTGTCTGTCTGGTGTTTTGGTCAGTCTGGGAGCGGTGATTGATGGTGAGATTCCCCCCTGTCTGTCTGGTGTTTTGGTCAGTCTGGGAGCGGTCACTGATGGTGGGATTCCCCCCCTGTCTGTCTGGTGTTTTGGTCAGTCTGGGAGCGGTGATTGATGGTGAGATTCCCCCCTGTCTGTCTGGTGTTTTGGTCAGTCTGGGAGCGGTGATTGATGGTGAGATTCCCCCCTGTCTGTCTGGTGTTTTGGTCAGTCTGGGAGCGGTCACTGATGGTGAGATTCCCCTCTGTCTGTCTGGTGTTTTGGTCAGTCTGGGAGCGGTGATTGATGGTGAGATTCCCCCCTGTCTGTCTGGTGTTTTGGTCAGTCTGGGAGCGGTCACTGACGGTGAGATTCCCCTCTGTCTGTCTGGTGTTTTGGTCAGTCTGGGAGCGGTCACTGACGGTGAGATTCCCCCCTGTCTGTCTGGTGTTTTGGTCAGTCTGGGAGCGGTGATTGATGGTGGGATTCCCCTCTGTCTGTCTGGTGTTTTGGTCAGTCTGGGAGCGGTGATTGATGGTGAGATTCCCCCCTGTCTGTCTGGTGTTTTGGTCAGTCTGGGAGCAGCAATGGCGGTGGTCATTACCCACAAGGCCGCGCGGCTCGGAAAGCGGTCCGCCCGCGGCCCCGGTGCACTCTGGTGAGACGAGGACAGGTGAGGGGGAGAGAGAGGAGGACAGGTGAGGGGGAGAGAGAGGAGGACAGGTGAGGGGGAGAGAGAGGAGGACAGGTGAGGGAGAGAGAGGAGGAAAGGTGAGGGGGACAGGTGAGGGGGAGAGAGAGGAGGACAGGTGAGGGGGAGAGAGAGAGGACAGGTGAGGGGGAGAGAGAGGAGGACAGGTGAGAGAGAGAGAGAGGAGGACAGGTGAGAGAGAGAGAGAGGAGGACAGGTGAGGGGGAGAGAGAGGAGGACAGGTGAGGGGGAGAGAGGAGGACAGGTGAGGGGGAGAGAGAGGAGGACAGGTGAGAGAGAGAGAGAGGAGGACAGGTGAGGGGGAGAGAGAGAGGAGGACAGGTGAGGGGGAGAGAGAGGAGGACAGGTGAGGGGGAGAGAGAGGAGGACAGGTGAGGGAGAGAGAGGAGGACAGGTGAGGGGGAGAGAGAGGAGGACAGGTGAGGGGGAGAGAGAGAGGAGGACAGGTGAGGGGGAGAGAGAGGAGGACAGGTGAGGGGGAGAGAGGAGGAAAGGTGAGGGGGACAGGTGAGGGGGAGAGAGAGGAGGACAGGTGAGGGGGAGAGAGAGGAGGACAGGTGAGGTGGAGAGAGAGGAGGACAGGTGAGGGGGTGAGAGAGGAGGACAGGTGAGGGGGAGAGAGAGGAGGACAGGTGAGGGGGAGAGAGAGGAGGACAGGTGAGGGGGAGAGAGGAGGACAGGTGAGGGGGAGAGAGAGGAGGACAGGTGAGGAGAGAGAGAGTAGGACAGGTGAGGGGGAGAGAGAGGAGGACAGGTGAGGAGAGAGAGAGGAGGACAGGTGAGGGGGAGAGAGGAGGACAGGTGAGGTGGTGAGAGAGGAGGACAGGTGAGGAGAGAGAGAGGAGGACAGGTGAGGGGGAGAGAGTGGAGGACAGGTGAGGAGAGAGAGAGGAGGACAGGTGAGGGGGAGAGAGAGGAGGACAGGTGAGGGGGAGAGAGAGGAGGACAGGTGAGGGGGAGAGAGAGGAGGAGGTCAGGTGAGGGGGAGAGAGAGGAGGACAGGTGAGGAGAGAGAGAGGAGGACAGGTGAGGGGGAGAGAGAGGAGGACAGGTGAGGAGAGAGAGAGGAGGACAGGTGAGGGGGAGAGAGAGGAGGACAGGTGAGGAGAGAGAGAGGAGGACAGGTGAGGGGGAGAGAGAGGAGGACAGGTGAGGAGAGAGAGAGGAGGACAGGTGAGGGGGAGAAAGAGGAGGACAGGTGAGGGGGAGAGAGAGGAGGACAGGTGAGGTGGAGAGAGAGGAGGACAGGTGAGGAGAGAGAGAGGGGGACAGGTGAGGGGAGAGAGAGGAGGACAGGTGAGGGGGAAAGAGAGGAGGACATTTGAGGAGAGAGAGAGGAGGATAGGTGAGGGGGAGAGAGTGGAGGACAGGTGAGGGGGAGAGAGGAGGACAGGTGAGGGGGTGAGAGAGGAGGACAGGTGAGGGGGAGAGAGAGGAGGACAGTTGAGGGGGAGAGAGGAGGACAGGTGAGGGGGAGAGAGAGGAGGACAGGTGAGGGAGAGAGAGGAGGACAGGTGAGGAGGAGAGAGAGGAGGACAGGTGAGGGGGAGAGAGAGGAGGACAGGTGAGGGGGAGAGAGAGGAGGACAGGTGAGGGGGAGAGAGAGGAGGACAGGTGAGGGGGAGAGAGAGGAGGACAGGTGAGGAGAGAGAGAGGAGGACAGGTGAGGAGAGAGAGAGGAGGACAGTTGAGGGGGAGAGAGAGGAGGACAGGTGAAGAGAGAGAGAGGAGGACAGGTGAGGGGGAGAGAGAGGAGGACAGGTGAGGGGGAGAGAGAGGAGGACAGGTGAGGGGGAGAGAGAGGAGGACAGGTGAGGGGGAGAGAGAGGAGGACAGGTGAAGAGAGAGAGAGGAGGACAGGTGAGGAGAGAGAGAGGAGGACAGGTGAGGGGGAGAGAGAGGAGGACAGGTGAGGGGGAGAGAGAGGAGGACAGGTGAGGGGGAGAGAGAGGAGGACAGGTGAGGAGAGAGAGAGGAGGACAGGTGAGGGGGAGAGAGAGGAGGACAGGTGAGGGAGAGAGAGAGGAGGACAGGTGAGGGGGAGAGAGGGAAGGCCAGGTGAGGGGGAGAGAGAGGAGGACAGGTGAGGGTGAGACAGAGCGGAGGACAGGTGAGGGTGAGAGAGGAGGACAGGTGAGGGGGAGAGAGAGAGGAGGACAGGTGAGGGGGAGAGAGAGGAGGACAGCTGAGGGGGAGAGAGAGGAGGAGGACAGGTGAGGGGGAGAGAGAGGAGGTCAGGTGAGGGAGGGAGAGGAGGAAAGGTGAGGGGGAGAGAGAGGAGGACAGGTGAGCGGGAGAGAGACGGTTGGCCAGAGGGAGAGGGTCTGAGACTGACTGACTGAGTGAGTGAGTGAGTGAGTGTGTGCGAGTGAGTGTGCGACTGTGTGTGTGAGTCAGTGTGAGATCGTGACAGTGGATGTGATTGTGAGATTGAGCGAGTGTGAGATTGTGTGTGTGAGAGACTGACGGTGAGTGTGTGAGCAGGGGGAGGGAGAGAGTGGGAGGGAGGGAGGGAGAGAGAGCGGGAGGGAGGGAGGGAGAGTGGGAGGGAGGGAGGGAGAGAGAGCGGGAGGGAGGGAGGGAGGGAGAGAGAGCGGGAGGGAGGGAGGGAGAGCGGGAGGGAGGGAGGAAGAGTGGGGAGTGAGTGTTTATGTGAGAGTGGGAGGGAGGGAGGGAGAGGGGGAGTGAGTGTGTATGTGAGAGTGGGTGGGAGGGAGGGAGAGGGGGGAGTGAGTGTGTATGTGAGAGTGGGAGGGAGGGAGGGAGAGGGGGGAGTGAGTGTGTATGTGAGAGTGGGAGGGAGGGAGGGAGAGGGGGGAGTGAGTGTGTATGTGAGAGTGAGAGGGAGGGAGGGAGAGGGGGGAGTGAGTGTGTATGTGAGAGTGGGAGGGAGGGAGGGAGAGGGGGGAGTGAGTGTGTGTGTGAGAGTGGGAGGGAGGGAGAGAGAGGGGGGAGTGAGTGTGTATGTGAGAGTGGGAGGGAGGGAGGGAGAGGGGGGAGTGAGTGTGTATGTGAGAGTGGGAGGGAGGGAGGGAGAGGGGGGAGTGAGTGTGTATGTGAGAGTGAGAGGGAGGGAGGGAGAGGGGGGAGTGAGTGTGTATGTGAGAGTGGGAGGGAGGGAGGGAGAGGGGGGAGTGAGTGTGTGTGTGAGAGTGGGAGGGAGGGAGGGAGAGGGGGGAGTGAGTGTGTATGTGAGAGTGGGAGGGAGGGAGGGAGAGGGGGGAGTGAGTGTGTATGTGAGAGTGGGAGGGAGGGAGGGAGGGAGAGGGGGGAGTGAGTGTGTGTGTGAGAGTGGGAGGGAGGGAGGGAGAGGGGGGAGTGAGTGAGTGTGTATGTGAGAGTGGGAGGGAGGGAGGGAGAGGGGGGAGTGAGTGTGTATGTGAGAGTGGGAGGGAGGGAGGGAGAGGGGGGAGTGAGTGTGTATGTGAGAGTGGGAGGGAGGGAGGGAGAGGGGGGAGTGAGTGTGTATGTGAGAGTGGGAGGGAGGGAGGGAGAGGGGGGAGTGAGTGTGTATGTGAGAGTGGGAGGGAGGGAGGGAGAGGGGGGAGTGAGTGTGTGTGTGAGAGTGGGAGGGAGGGAGGGAGAGGGGGGAGTGAGTGTGTATGAGAGAGTGGGAGGGAGGGAGGGAGAGGGGGGAGTGAGTGTGTGTGTGAGAGTGGGAGGGAGGGAGGGAGAGGGGGGAGTGAGTGTGTATGTGAGAGTGAGAGGGAGGGAGGGAGAGGGGGGAGTGAGTGTGTATGTGAGAGTGGGAGGGAGGGAGGGAGAGGGGGGAGTGAGTGTGTGTGTGAGAGTGGGAGGGAGGGAGGGAGAGGGGGGAGTGAGTGTGTATGTGAGAGTGGGAGGGAGGGAGGGAGAGGGGGGAGCGAGTGTGTGTGTGTGAGAGTGGGAGGGAGGGAGGGAGAGGGGGGAGTGAGTGTGTATGAGAGAGTGGGAGGGAGGGAGGGAGAGGGGGGAGTGAGTGTGTATGAGAGAGTGGGAGGGAGGGAGGGAGAGGGGGGAGTGAGTGTGTATGTGAGAGTGGGAGGGAGGGAGGGAGAGGGGGGAGTGAGTGTGTATGTGAGAGTGGGAGGGAGGGAGGGAGAGGGGGAGTGAGGTGTGTATGTGAGGTGGGAGGGAGGGAGGGAGAGGGGGGAGTGAGTGTGTGTGTGAGAGTGGGAGGGGATGGGAGGGAGAGGGGGGGAGTGGTGTGTATGTGAGAGTGGGAGGGAGGGAGGGTGAGGGGGGAGTGAGTGTGTATGTGAGAGTGGGAGGGAGGGAGGGAGAGGGGGGTGAGTGTGTGTGTGAGAGTGGGAGGGAGGGAGGGAGAGGGGGGGTGTGAGTGGTGTGTGAGTGTGGGAGGTGGGAGGGGAGGGGGGAGTGATGTTGTGTGTGGGTGGGTGGGAGGGGGGAGTGGGGGTGAGTGTGTGTGAGGTGGGAGTGGGTGGAGGGGGAGGGGTGGGTGGTGTGTGTGTGGGTGGTGGGGGGAGGGAGGGGGGGTGTGGTGTGTGTGTGGGTGGGAGGGAGGGGGGGGTGAGGGGTGAGAGTGGGTGGAGGTGAGGTGAGGGGGGAGAGGGGGGTGTGTGTGTGTGTGTGTGGGTGGGAGGGAGGGAGGGAGGGGGGGAGTGAGTGTGGTGTGAGTGTGGGAGGGAGGGGAGGGGAGGGAGTGGGGTGGTGTGTGGAGTGGGGGGAGGGAGGGAGAGGGGGGAGTGAGTGTGTATGTGAGAGTGGGAGGGAGGGAGGGAGAGGGGGGAGTGAGTGTGTATGTGAGAGTGGGAGGGAGGGAGGGAGAGGGGGGAGTGAGTGTGTATGTGAGAGTGGGAGGGAGGGAGGGAGAGGGGGGAGTGAGTGTTTATGTGAGAGTGGGAGGGAGGGAGGGAGAGGGGGGAGTGAGTGTGTGTGAGAGTGGGAGGGAGGGAGGGAGAGGGGGGAGTGAGTGTTTATGTGAGAGTGGGAGGGAGGGAGGGAGAGGTGGGAGTGAGTGTGTATGAGAGAGTGGGAGGGAGGGAGGGAGAGGGGGGAGTGAGTGTGTGTGTGAGAGTGGGAGGGAGGGAGGGAGAGTGGGGAGTGAGTGTGTGTGTGAGAGTGGGAGGGAGGGAGGGAGAGGGGGGAGTGAGTGTTTATGTGAGAGTGGGAGGGAGGGAGGGAGAGGGGGGAGTGAGTGTGTGTGAGAGTGGGAGGGAGGGAGGGAGAGGGGGGAGTGAGTGTGTATGAGAGTGGGAGGGAGGGAGGGAGAGGGGGGAGTGAGTGTGTATGTGAGAGTGGGAGGGAGGGAGGGAGAGGGGGGAGTGAGTGTGTATGAGAGAGTTGGAGGGAGGGAGGGAGAGGGGGGAGTGAGTGTGTGTGAGAGTGGGAGGGAGGGAGGGAGAGGGGGGAGTGAGTGTGTGTGTGAGAGTGGGAGGGAGGGAGGGAGAGGGGGGAGTGAGTGTGTATGAGAGAGTGGGAGGGAGGGAGGGAGAGGGGGGAGTGAGTGTGTATGTGAGAGTGGGAGGGAGGGAGGGAGAGGGGGGAGTGAGTGTGTATGTGAGAGTGGGAGGGAGGGAGGGAGAGGGGGGAGTGAGTGTGTGTGAGAGTGGGAGGGAGGGAGGGAGGGAGAGGGGGGAGTGAGTGTGTATGTGAGAGTGGGAGGGAGGGAGGGAGAGGGGGGAGTGAGTGTTTATGTGAGAGTGGGAGGGAGGGAGGGAGAGGGGGGAGTGAGTGTGTATGTGAGAGTGGGAGGGAGGCAGGGAGAGGGGGGAGTGAGTGTGTGTGTGAGAGTGGGAGGGAGGGAGGGAGAGGGGGGAGTGAGTGTGTATGTGAGAGTGGGAGGGAGGGAGGGAGAGGGGGGAGTGAGTGTGTGTGCGAGAGTGGGAGGGAGGGAGGGAGAGGGGGGAGTGAGTGTGTATGTGAGAGAGGGAGGGAGGGAGGGAGAGGGGGGAGTGAGTGTGTGTGAGAGTGGGAGGGAGGGAGGGAGGGAGAGGGGGGAGTGAGTGTGTATGAGAGAGTGGGAGGGAGGGAGGGAGAGGGGGGAGTGAGTGTGTATGAGAGAGTGGGAGGGAGGGAGGGAGGGAGAGGGGGGAGTGAGTGTGTATGTGAGAGTGGGAGGGAGGGAGGGAGAGGGGGGAGTGAGTGTGTCTGTGAGAGTGGGAGGGAGGGAGGGAGAGGGGGGAGTGAGTGTGTATGTGAGAGTGGGAGGGAGGGAGGGAGAGGGGGGAGTGAGTGTGTCTGTGAGAGTGGGAGGGAGGGAGGGAGAGGGGGGAGTGAGTGTGTATGTGAGAGTGGGAGGGAGGGAGGGAGGGAGAGGGGGGAGTGAGTGTATGTGAGAGTGGGAGGGAGGGAGGGAGGGAGAGGGGGGAGTGAGTGTGTATGTGAGAGTGGGAGGGAGGGAGGGAGAGGGGGGAGTGAGTGTGTCTGTGAGAGTGGGAGGGAGGGAGGGAGAGGGGGGAGTGAGTGTGTATGTGAGAGTGGGAGGGAGGGAGGGAGAGGGGGGAGTGAGTGTGTGTGTGAGAGTGGGAGGGAGGGAGGGAGAGGGGGGAGTGAGTGTGTATGTGAGAGTGGGAGGGAGGGAGGGAGAGGGGGGAGTGAGTGTGTATGTGAGAGTGGGAGGGAGGGAAGGAGAGGGGGGAGTGAGTGTGTCTGTGAGAGTGGGAGGGAGGGAGGGAGAGGGGGGAGTGAGTGTGTGTGTGAGAGTGGGAGGGAGGGAGGGAGAGGGGGGAGGGAGTGTGTGTGTGAGAGTGGGAGGGAGGGAGGGAGAGGGGGGAGTGAGTGTGTGTGAGAGAGTGGGAGGGAGGGGGGAGGGGAGGGGGGAGTGGGGGGAGGAGGGGGGTGTGGTGTGTGTGTGAGGTGGGAGGGAGGGAGGGAGAGGGGGGAGTGAGTGTGTGTGTGAGAGAGTGGGAGGGAGGGAGGGAGAGGGGGGAGTGAGTGTGTGTGTGGGAGTGGGAGGGTGGGAGGGGAGGGGGGGGGTGAGTGTGTGTGTGAGAGTGGTGGGGGGGGTGGGTGAGGGGGGAGTGAGTGTGTGTGTGGAGAGTGGAGGGAGGGAGGGAGGGGGGGGAGTGTGTGTGTGTGTGGGAGTGGTGGGAGGGAGGGGGGGTGGTGGGGGTGAGTGTGTGGTGGGAGGGTGGGAGGAGGGGGGGAGTGGGGTGTGTGTGTGGGAGGGAGGGAGGGAGAGGGGGGAGTGAGTGTGTATGTGAGAGTGGGAGGGAGGGAGGGAGAGGGGGGAGTGAGTGTGTGTGTGAGAGTGGGAGGGAGGGAGGGAGAGGGGGGAGTGAGTGTGTATGTGAGAGTGGGAGGGAGGGAGGGAGAGGGGGGAGTGAGTGTGTATGTGAGAGTGGGAGGGAGGGAGGGAGAGGGGGGAGTGAGTGTGCATGTGAGAGTGAGAGAGTGAAGGAAGGCAGGGGGAGGGAGTGGGTGAGATCACAGCCAAGATAAAGTTGCATTAAAAGCTACAAAGAGACTGATCCTGGTCTGAATGGGATGAGCTCGGAGGAGAGATGAGAGAAACTTAAATTTTAGACTTTTGAAAAAAGGGCGCAAACTTAATATCAATCAGAAAAGAATAAAGGGACTTTTTTCATGCAGCGAGTTATTGAGAAATCCCCTTTTCAAAACCAGTGGTGGACACAGAGTCCAGAATCGCTTTGATGAAGCCGTCTCTCTGTGGGGAGCGCACTCACACCTGAGTCCGAGGTTATCAGTTCAACTCCCACTCCAGACACTTGACCAGATAATCCTGGCTCACACTCCAGTGCAGGACTGAGGGAGCGCTGCACTGTCTGAGGGGCAGTACTGAGGGAGCGCTGCACTGTCGGAGGGGCAGGACTGAGGGAGTGCTGTACTGTGGGAGGGGCAGTACTGAGGGAGCGCTGCACTGTGGGAGGGGCAGTACTGAGGGAGCGCTGTACTTTCTGAGGGACAGTGCTGAGGGAGCACTGCACTGTCGGAGGGGCAGTACTGAGGGAGTGCTGCACTGTCGGAGGGGCAGTACTGAGGGAGCGCTACACTGTCGGAGGGGCAGTCCTGAGGGAGTGCTGCACTGTCGGAGGGGCAGTACTGAGGGAGTGCTGCACTGTCGGAGGGGCAGTACTGAGGGAGCGCTACACTGTCGGAGGGGCAGTCCTGAGGGAGTGCTGCACTGTCGGAGGGGCAGTACTGAGGGAGTGCTGCATTGTCGGAGGGGCAGTACTGAGGGAGCGCTGTACTTTCTGAGGGACAGTGCTGAGGGAGCACTGCACTGTCGGAGGGGCAGTACTGAGGGAGTGCTGCACTGTCGGAGGGGCAGTACTGAGGGAGCGCTACACTGTCGGAGGGGCAGTCCTGAGGGAGTGCTGCACTGTCGGAGGGGCAGTACTGAGGGAGTGCTGCATTGTCGGAGGGGCAGTCCTGAGGGAGTGCTACACTGTCAGAGGTGCTGTGTTTCAGATGAGGCATTAATCCGAGACCCCGTCTGCGCTCTCAGTTGAACGTAAAAGATTCCACGGCACTATTTCGAAGAAGAGCAGGGGAGTTCTCCCCGGGCACCGTACACGGGGGTGTGACTTACCCATCAATATCCCATAGTGTACAGTTGCCTTGGCAGCAGATAAAGATATAGAATCATAGATTGATACAGAGCAGAAGGAGGCCGTTCGTCCCATCGTGCCTGTACTGGCTCTTTGAAAGAGCTATCCAATTAGTCCCACTCCCCTGCAAATTTCCCCCCTTCATGTATTTATCCAATTCCCTTTTGAAAAGCAATCTGCTTCCACCACCCTTTCAGGCAGTGCATTGCAGATCAGAACAACTCGCTGCATGAAAATATATTTCCTCATGTCGCCTCTGGTTCTTTTGCCAGTTATCTTAAACCTGCGACCCTTCTGCCAGTGGAAACGGTTTCTCCTTATTTGCTCGATCAAAACCCTGCATAATTTTGAACACCTCCACCAAATCTCCCCTTCACCTTCTCTGCCCTGAGGAGAACAACCCCAACCTCTGGACAGCCCCGCATCCCTGGTACCATTCTCGTCAAACCTCCTCTGCGCCCTCTCCAAGGCCTTGACATCCTTCCTAAAGTGTTCATTTGTTTCATTTGTTTCTCAGTTTTGGAGGAGACTCGAGGAGTCGAAGGACCCAGCTGAGCCCCCTTGGTGAGGGGTGGGATGGAAAAGCCACCCGTTCTCCGAGACAGTCCGTGCAAGGTGTCGGTATTGGTTGGATTTGGAGAGGGGCAGCTGTTGACAACGAAGAGACGTTCTCCTGCCTTGTCCAACTAGCCCGGACCCAGTGTGGGGGGTGGAGCATTGGCATTGCCTGGCAATTGAGTTGTCCTGTTGAACTCGTCCTCCTCTGATCTTCAGCAAGGGAAATGCATCCGGAGGAGGGGCTCTTTCGTGCCTAGGATTTGGGCAGCGTGCTTTGCCTGAGATCCACTGCCCTCGCTGCCTCGTCCTTTGTGCGGAGTCTCCTGTTGCTCATTTTCCACCCTCGCCTCCCCCCAAAGTGCGGAGTCTTGTTCCTCGTCGCAAGGGCAGGAGGGAGAATGGATCCGCAAACCGCTGTTTCCCCGCCCTCCGACCTGCCAGGGGGCGAGCGCGCCCCCCGGGGGGACAAGAGGGTGCAGTGTCCCGACTGCGGGAAGATGTTCAGCCGCCCCTCCAACCTCAAGATCCACCGCTACATCCACCTGGGGCAGAAGCAGTTCCAGTGCCCGACCTGCGGCAAGGCCTTTGCCCAGCCCTCCGGCCTGCGCCAGCACCAGCGGGTACACTCCGGTGACAAGCCCTTCACCTGCCCCGTGTGCCACAAGACCTTCGCCTGGCTCTACGCCATGCGCCAGCACCAGCGTCTCCACACTGGCGAGAAGCCCTTCGCCTGCCCGGTGTGCCACAAGGCCTTTGCCCGCTCCTCCGACCAGCTGGTCCACCAGCGCATCCACATGAGGGAGAAGCCCTACCGCTGCTTGGCCTGCCCCATGAGCTTCGTCCGCTCCTCCTCGCTACTGATGCACCAGCGGGTCCACACCGGCATGAAGATCTACAAGTGCCCCATTTGCGCCAAGATGTACAGCCACCTGTCACCCTTCTCCACGCACAGGTGCTGCCACTCCGGGGAAAGCTCCGACAGATCTCCGGCCCAGGCGAAGACCCCTGGTCCCAACGGGGACCCTTCACCTTCCTCCTCTTCCTCCCCCCGCCCACCGAAGCAGCACCTGTGCTCGGTGTGCGGGAAGAGCTTCTCCCGGCCGTACAGCCTCACCGTCCACCGGCGCGTCCACACCGGCGAGCGGCCCTACAAGTGCACGCTGTGCGACCAGGCCTTCGCCCGCGCCTACAGCTTCCTGAACCACCAGCGCCTGCACAGCGGGGACAAGGCCTACAAGTGCTCGATGTGCGGGAAGGCCTTCCTCCGCTCGACGGCCCTCCTGGTCCACGAGCGCATCCACTCAGAGTGGCCTCGGCGGGCCTTCAGCCGGCGGTCGCAGCTGTTCCGGCGCCGTGCGGCGAGGTCCGGTTCGACCCCTCCCCCACCCGCCTCCGGTCACTCGGTTACCCCTCCGACCTCTCGCGGGATCGGCGCGCCCTCTGAGGGGAGGAGCTCTCCAAATGCTGGGCGTGTGAGAAGGACTTCACCTCGTCTCCTGAAACGTCACCAGACGCAGGAGTAGAAATCCAACTTGGGCGGCAGCGCATCAGCCACCCGTTATACGCCCGGCCCGATATTGGGTTCCATTGGCTATACCGCCCGTTATACACCCGGCCCGATATTGGGTTCCGTTGGCTATGCCACCCGTTATACACCCGGCCCGATATTGGGTTCCATTGGCTATACTGCCCGTTATACGCCCGGCCCGATATTGGGTTCCGTTGGCTATACCGCCCGTTATACGCCCGGCCCGATATTGGGTTCCATTGGCTATGCCGCCTGTTATACGCCCGGCCCGATATTGGGTTCCATTGGCTATACTGCCCGTCATACACCTGGCCCGATATTGGGTTCCGTTGGCTATACCGCCCATTATACGCCCGGCCCGATATTGGGTGCCATTGGCTATACTGCCCGTCATACACCTGGCCCGATATTGGGTTCCGTTGGCCATACCCCCCGTTTCACGCTTCCGCTCGAGATGGATTTCTGCCCCACATTATATAAACCATAGTTTCTCAGCTTCAACTCTCCCAACTCGTTGACTGCTGCCAAGAGGTACAACCTTCACAGGAGACATTGCAGCCAGGAAGCTTCTGACACAAGCAACAAGAGAACATGTTCGAAAGAAGGACAGAAAAAGAACTTGCATTTATTTAAAGCACCTTTCATGACCTCAGGATGTTCCAAAGCGCCTCACAGAAAATGAAATACTTTTTAACGTGTCGTCACTGCTGTCGGCAAATGCAGCAGCCAATTTGTGCACAGGTGCGGGGTTCAGGGTGAGGGGAAGGTGAGGGGTGAGGGGTTCAGGGTGAGGGGAAGGTGAGGGGTGAAGGGAAGGTGAGGGGTGAGGGGAAGGTGAGGGGTGAAGGGAAGGTGAGGGGTGAAGGGAAGGTGAGGGGTGAAGGGAAGGTGAGGGGTGAGGGGAAGGTGAGGGGTGAGGGGAAGGTGAGGGGTGAAGGGAAGGTGAGGGGTTCAGGGTGAGGGGTTCAGAGTGAGGGGCTCGGGGTGAGGGGTTCAGGGTGAGGGGCTCAGGGTGTGGGGCTCAGGGTGAGGGGCTCAGGGTGAGGGGAGGGTGAGGGGCTCGGGGTGAGGGGTTCAGGGTGAGGGGCTCAGGGTGTGGGGTTCAGGGTGAGGGGTTCTGGGTGAGGGGAGGGTGAGGGGCTCGGGGTGAGGGGAATGGGGTAAGAATCCCGGAGAGTGGAAGGTCTCATTCAGACTGTGTTTGGCCTCGAGCTCACTAACTGTGACCTTGCTTCAAGCTGTTTAATTATGGGATGCTCAATACTGCCTACAAACAGTTTCAAAGTCCGGTGGATTAGAGCAGGTTACTTGAATTAACCATTGCTTACCAGCATAATAAATATGTATCAAATATCTGTAAAATGAGTGTTTTGGATGATTTAACCCCTCGCACACCTCCCCCTCTCAGGCTAATGTGCAATATTGTTGTCCAGAGCTCTGGTTAGTCCCCATCTGGAGTACTATCTTGTGTTGTGGACACTGCAGCTCAGGAAGGATATATTGGCCTTGGAGGGGGTGCAGTGCAGATTCCCCAGAATGATACAGTGGAACCTGCTTAGTTGCAATCGTTTGGGACAACCTCGCAAATTGCGATGAAACGGAAATTTTTATCAAGCGGGAAGCAACAAAAATGAAGGCTGGTCTGGTGCACAACAATTTTTATTTGTCTGGATTTCTTCCAACATCTTGCTGAAGGCTGAAGGCAGGAGAGCATCTTAAAAAGTGATGGAAAATGCTCCCGTCTCGGGAGTTTTTTTAATGTTGCGAAGTCAGTTCTAGTTTGGCGGGGATTGGAAATCATCAAACCTTCGCCCTCTCCCTCCCTGCACGTAGAATTCAACAAACCTTTCGCGACCTATTGCCTCGATGTATCGAGGCAGAACGCACAGTTGCTCTCTAACTTTGGGAATTACCAGCTCAGGCCCATCTTCGTTCACACCCTCTCCGGCCTCTGTTTCCAAGTCATTCAGAAAAGAAACCATTTCTGCGTCTCTCCGTACTTTCCCCGCCGAGTTCTGTGGCCAGCTCGAAAGCAAAATACTGCGGTTGGGGGAAATCAGACATAAAAACAGATAATGCTCGAGCGACTGGAGAAACTGGGGTTGTTCTCCTTTGAGCAAAGGTGGTTATGGAGAGATTTGATCGAGGTGTTCAAAATCATGAATTGTTTTGACAGAGTAAATAAGCAGAAACTGTTTGCAGTGGTAGAGGGGTCAGTAACCAGAGGACACAGTTTTAAGGTTAATGGCAAAAGAATCAGAGGGGAGATGAGGAAACATTTTTTTACGCAGCGAATTGTTCTGATCTGGAATGCACTGCCTGAAAGGGCGGTGGAAGCAGATTCAATAGTAACTTTCAAATGGGAATTGGATAAATACTTGAAGGGGAAAGATTTACAGGGCTATAGGGAAAACACAGGGGAGTGGGACTAATTGGATCGCTCTTTCAAAGAGCTAGCACAGGCACGATGGGCTGAATGACTTCCTTCTGTGCTGAACTATACTATGATACGACTATGAAATACTCAGCAGGTCAGGCAGCATCTGTGGAGAAAGAAACAGAGTTAACGTTTCAGGTCGATGACCTTTCATCAGAACTGAGTTGTGCAACTGGTTCTGTGACTCAGACTGTGGACAGAGACTGTCGAGAGGAGAGGTGAACAGCTTTTAAACAAGTGCAATCAGGCAAAAGGGAAAGAACAAAAGGGAAGGTCTGTGGTAGGGCGGGGAGCAGGAGTGGTTAAATGGCAAAAGGAGGTGATAATTGGACAAATGTGGGCAGAGGAGGTGGAAATGGTGACAGCAGAATAACAGAGGGGGAAGGGAGCAGTGAAAATCGGTCAAAGTGGAGAGGGTTGACATGGCCCCGGGAATGTGGCGGACAAAAGACAGGGAGACCCCAGGGGTGCGGACCACCCCACCGGCCATGTACTGACAGGGGATCCCCACCCCAAGTACCAGCTACAGGGCCCTGGGGATAGAGCAGGGCCAAGGGATTGGTTTAGGATTGATACAGGGCTATGGGGAGAGAGTGGGACAGTGAGATTAGTTTTGGATTGATACAGGGTTATGGGGGGAGAGTGGGGCAGTGGGATTAGTTTGGGATTGATACAGGGCTATGGGGGGAGAGTGGGGCAGTGGGATTAGTTTGGGATTGATACAGGGCTATGGAGGGAGAGTGGGGCAGTGGGATTAGTTTGGGATTGATACAGGACTATGGAGGGAGAGTGGGGCAGTGGGATTAGTTTGGGATTGATACAGGGCTATGGAGGGAGAGTGGGGCAGTGGGATTAGTTTGGGATTGATACAGGGCTATGGGGAGAGAGTGGGACAGTGGGATTAGTTTCGGATTGATACAGGGCTATGGGGGGAGAGTGGGACAGTGAGATTAGTTTTGGATTGATACAGGGTTATGGGGGGAGAGTGGGGCAGTGGGATTAGTTTGGGATTGATACAGGGCTATGGGGGGAGAGTGGGGCAGTGGGATTAGTTTGGGATTGATACAGGGCTATGGAGGGAGAGTGGGGCAGTGGGATTAGTTTGGGATTGATACAGGACTATGGAGGGAGAGTGGGGCAGTGGGATTAGTTTCGGATTGATACAGGGCTATGGGGGGAGAGTGGGGCAGTGGGATTAGTTTGGGATTGATACAGGGCTATGGAGGGAGAGTGGGACAGTGGGATTAGTTTCGGATTGATACAGGGCTATGGGGGGAGAGTGGGGCAGTGGGATTAGTTTGGGATTGATACAGGGCTATGGAGGGAGAGTGGGGCAGTGGGATTAGTTTGGGATTGATACAGGGCTATGGGGAGAGAGTGGGACAGTGGGATTAGTTTCGGATTGATACAGGGCTATGGGGGGAGAGTGGGACAGTGGGATTAGTTTGGGATTGATACAGGGCTATGGAGGGAGAGTGGGACAGTGGGATTAGTTTCGGATTGATACAGGGCTATGGGGGGAGAGTGGGGCAGTGGGATTAGTTTTGGATTGATACAGGGCTATGGGGAGAGAGTGGGGCAGTGGGATTAGTTTTGGATTGATACAGGGCTATGGGGAGAGAGTGGGGCAGTGGGATTAGTTTCGGATTGATACAGGGCTATGGGGAGAGAGTGGGGCAGTGAGATTAGTTTTGGATTGATACAGGACTATGGGGAGAGCGCAGGGCATTGTAGTTATTTTGGGATTGAAACAGGGTATGGAGAGGGCGGGACAGTGGGATCAGTTTGTGATTGACAGAGGGCTGTGGGGAGAGAGTCAGGGAGAGTGCGGGAAGGATTAGTTTGCTCTGTTTCCATCTCAACTTTTGTGTTTCGATATCCCAGGTTGCCGATTTACCTGTCAGCTTGTCTCAGTGTTTCTAATTATGATTGACTCAGGAAGCAGATATATTTGAATTAATTCCTTTTCTGAATTGATGTATTGTTTCTACATTTGATCATACCGTGTTATTCTTACATGACCCAAGAACCCTCTGCACCTTTTCTCCCACCTGGAATGCCAATTGTTAAATTTGTTGACTATTTTTTCCCACATTAATTGACCAAACCTGCCTTGACAGACTCTCTGCACAGTCTGAATCACACAACCAGTTGGACAACTTGTCTCAGCTTCTATTTTTATTCTCAATGTGACTCAGGAAGCGAGGAGGACAAAGACTCGAACTTCTTTTATTTCTGAATGTAAACATAATGACTCAACTTAACACATTATATCCAGCCGCCTTCTCACTTTCCTCCGAGAGAACCTGGGTCACATCATCTGAAAGGTCTGTTGCCTCTTCTACCCTGACCGTCCTGGTCTGCTGCTCCTCTTGTCCGAGACAGAAATGTCAACTCTCTTCCAACTATTATAACCCACTTGTTTACGACTAATTTTCTTCCTGACCTTGGTTTTAACCATCCTCAATGTCTTTTTATCTTGTTCTCTTTTCTCAGGTACTGTCCCCCTCCCCTTCAAATCTGCCGTCATCACCCCCTCCTCAAAAAACCCACCCTTGACCCCTCTGTCCTTGCAAACTACCGCCCCATCTCCAACCTCCCTTTCCTCTCCAAAGTCCTTGAACGTGTTGTCGTCTCCCAAATCCGTGCCCATCTTTCCCGCAACTCCATGTTTGAATCCCTCCAATCAGGTTTCCACTCCTGTCACAGCACTGAAACGGCCCTAATCAAAGTCACAAATGACATCCTCTGTGACTGTGACCGTGGTAAACTATCCCTCCTCATCCTTCTCCACCTGTCTGCAGCCTCTGACACGGTTGACCACACCGTCCTCCTCCAATGCCTCTCCTCCGTCATCCAGCTGGGTGGGACTGCCCTCGCCTGGTTCCATTCTTGTCTATCCAGTCGTAGCCAGAGAATCACCTGCAGTGGGTTCACTTCCTGCTCCTGCATCGTTATCTCTGGAGTTCCCCAAGGATCTATCCTTGGTCCCCTCCTATCTACACGCTGCCCCTCGACAACATCATCCAATAAACGTGAGGTTCCACAAGTACACTGACGACACTCAGCTCTACCTCACCACCACCTCTCTCGACCCCTCCACTGTTTCCGATTTGGCACACTGCTTGTCCAACATCCAGTATTGGATGAGCAGAAATTTCCTTCAATTAAACATTGGGAAGACTGAAGCCATTGTCTTCGGTCCCCACCACAAACTCCGTTCCCGAGACCCCCGACTCCATCCCTCTCACTGGCCACTGTCTGAGGCTGAACCAGACCGTTCACAACCTTGGCGTCCTATTTGACCCTGAGAGGAGCTTCTGACCCCATATCTACTTCATCATCAAGGCCACCTAATTCCACCTTCGTAACACCGCCCGTCCCCGCCCCTACCTCAGCCCATCTGCTGCTGAAACCCTCATCTATGTTTATTACCTCGAGACTTGACCATTCCAATGCTCTCTTGGCCAGCCTCCCATCTTCCACCCTCTACAAACTTGAGCTCATCCAAAACTCTGCTGCCCGTATCCTAACTCACACCAAATCCCGTTCACCCAACTCCCCTGTGCTCACTGATCTACATTGGTTCCCGGTCTGGCAAAGTCTCGATTTTAAAATTCTCATCTTTGTTTTCAAATCCTTCCATGGCCTCGCCCCTCCCTCTCTCTGTAACCTCCTCCAGCCCTACAGCCATCCAAGAACTCTGCGCTCTCCCAATTCTTGCCTCTTGTGCATCCCCGATTTTAATCGCTCCACCATTGGCAGCCATGCCTTCAGCGACCTCGGCCCTAAGCTCTGGAATTCCTTCCACGACCTCTCCGCCTCTCTACCTCTCTCTCCTCCTTTAAGATGCTCCTTAAAACCTACCTCTTTGACCAAGCTTTTGGTCACCTGTCCTAATATCTCATGTGGCTCGGTGTCAAATTTTGTTTGATAATCGCTGCTGTGAAACGCCATGGGACGTTTTAAGAATAATAGGAGCAGGAGTAGGCCATACGGCCCCTCGAGCCTGCTCCACCATTCAATAAGATCATGGCTGATCTTCAACCTCAAATCCACTTTCCCGCTCGATCCCCATATCCCTTGATTCCCCTAGAGTTCAAAAATCTATCGATCTCAGCCTTGAATATACTCAATGACTCAGCATCCACAGCCCTCTGGGGTAGAGAATTCCAAAGATTCACAACCCTCTGAGTGAAGAAATTCCTCCTCATCTCAGTCTTAAATGGCCGACCTCTTATCCTGAGACTGTGCCCCCGAGTTCTAGACTCTCCAGCCAGGGGAAACAACCTCTCAGCATCTACTCTGTCGAGCCCCCTCAGAATCTTTTATGTTTCAATGAGATCACCTCTCACTCTTCTAAACTCCAGAGAGTATATGCCCATTCTACTCAATCTCTCCTCATAGGACAACCCTCTCATCCCAGGAATCAATCTAATGAACTTTCACTGCACTGCCTCCAAGACAAGTACATCCTTCCTAAGATAAAGAGACAAAAACTGTACACAATACTCAGATGAGGTCTCACCAAAGCCCTGTACAACTGTAGCAAGACTTCCTTATTCTTGTACTCCAATCCCCTTGCAATAAAGGCCAACATGCCATTTGCCTTCCTAATTGCTTGCTGTACCTGCATGTTAACTTTATGTGTCACTTGTACGAGGACACCCAAATCTCTCTGAACACCAACATTTAATAGTTTCTCACCATTTAAAAAATATTCTGTTTTTCTATTCTTCCTACCAAAGTGAATAACCTCATATTTCCCCACATTATACTCCATCTTCTTGCCCACTCACTTAACTCTCCATATCCCTTTGCACACTCTTTGTGTCCTCCTCACTGCTTACTTTCCCACCTAGCTTTTTGTCATCAGCAAACTTCAATATGCTACACTCGGTCCCTTCATCTAAGTCATTAATATAGATTGTAAATAGCTGAGGCCCAAGCACTGATCCTTGCAGCACCCCACTAGTTACAGCCTGCCAACCTGAGAATGACCCGTTTATCCCTACTCTCTGTTTTCTGTCCATTAACCAATCCTCTATCCATGCTAATATTTTACCCCCAACCCATGAGCCCATATCTTGTGTAACAACCTTTTATGTGGCACCTTATCAAATGCCTTTTGAAAATCCAAATATACTACATCTACTGGTTCCCCTTTGTCTACCCTGCTAGTTACATCCTCAAAAATCTCCAATACATTTGTCAAACACTATTTCCCTTTCATAAAATCATGTTGACTCTGCCTAATCATATTATGATTTTCTAAGTGCCCTGTTACCGCTTCCTTAATAATGGATTCCAGCATTTTTCCGACGACTGATGTCAGGCTAACTGGTCTGTGGTTCCCTGTTTTCTCTCTCCCTCCTTTCTTGAATAGCGGGGTAACATCTGCTACATTCCAGTCCACTGGGACCATTCTAGAATCTAGGGAATTTTGGAAGATCATAACCAATGCAACCACTATCTCCACAGCCACCTCTTTAGAACACTTGGATGTAGGCCATCAGGTCCAGGGGATTTATTGGCTTTTAGTCCCATTAGCTTCTCCAGTAGTTTTTCTCTACTGATATTAATTACTTTAAGTTCCTCACTCTCATTAGCCCCTTGATTCCCCACTATTTCTGACACGCTTCCACTGTGAAGACAGATACAAAATATTTGTTTAACGTCTCTGCCATTTCCTTATTCCCCGTTATAATTTCTCCTGTCTCAGCCTCGAAGGGACCAACGTTTACTTTTGCTGCTCTCTTCCTTTTTACAAACTTGTAGAAGATCCTACAATCTGTTTTTATATTTCTTGATAGTTTACTTTCATATTCTATTTTCTCCCTTCTTATCAATTTTTTGGTCATCCTTTGCTGGTTTCTAAAACTCTCCCAATCCTCAGGCTTAGTACTCTTCTTGGCAACATTTTACTACATTAAAGGCACTATATAAATGCAAGTTGTTGTTGTTTTAACCATCCTCAATGCCTTTTTATCTTGTTTTTTTTCAAACGTTCATGGGATGCGGACATCGCTGGCGAGGCCGGCATTTATTGCCCATCCCTAATTGCCCTTGAGAAGGTGGTGGTGAGCTGCCTTTTTGAACCGCTGCAGTCCGTGTGGTGAAGGTTCTCCCACAGTGCTGTTAGGAAGGGAGTTCCAGAATTTTGACCCAGCGACGATGAAGGAACGGCGATATATTTACAAGTCGGGATGGTTTGTGACTTGGAGGGGAACGTGCAGGTGGTGTTGTTCCCATGTGCCTGCTGCTCTTGTCCTTCTAGGTGGTAGAGGTCACGGGTTTGGGAGGTGCTGTTGAAGAAGCCTTGGCGAGTTGCTGCAGTGCATCCTGTGGATGGTACACACTGCAGCCACGGTGCGCCGGTGGTGAAGGTAGTGAATGTTTAGGGTGGTGGATGGGGTGCCAATCAAGCGGGCTACTTTGTCCTGGATGGTGTCGAGCTTCTTGAGTGTTGTTGGAGCTGCACTCATCCAGGTAAGTGGAGAGTATTCCATCACACTCCTGACTTGTGTCTTGTAGATGGTGGAAAGGCTTTGGGGAGTCAGGAGGTGAGTCACTCGCTGCAGAATACCCAGCCTCTGACCTGCTCTTGCAGACACAGTATTTATATGGCTGGTCCAGTTAAGTTTCTGGTCAATGGTGACCCCCAGGATGTTAATGGTGGGGGATTCGGCGATGGTAATGCCGTTGAATGTCAAGGGGAGGTGGTTAGACTCTCTCTTGTTGGAGATGGTCATTGCCTGGCACTTGTCTGGCGCGAATGTTACTTGCCACTTATCAGCCCAAGCCTGGATGTTGTCCAGGTCTTGCTGCATACGGGCTCAGACTGCGTCATCATTTGAGGGGTTGCGAATGGAACTGAACACTGTGTAATCATCAGCAAACATCCCCATTTCTGACCTTATGATGGAGGGAAGGTCATTGATGAAGCAGCTGAAGATGGTTGGGCCGAGGACACTGACCTGAGGGACTCCTGCAGCAATGCCTTGGGGCTGAGATGATTGGCCTCCAACAACCACTACCATCTTCCTTTGTGCTAGGTATGACTCCAGCCACTGGAGAGTTTACTCGCTGATTGGCTCCTTGGTGCCACACACGGTCAAATGCTGCCTTGATGTCAAGGGCAGTCACTCTCATCTCACCTCTGGAATCCAGCTCTTTTGTCCATGTTTGGACCAAGGCTGTAATGAGGTCTGAAGCTGAGTGGTCCTGGCGGAACCCAAACTGAGCATCGGTGAGCAGGTTATTGGTGAGTAAGTGCCGCTTGATAGCACTGTCGACGACTTACATCACTTTGCTGATGATTGAGAGTAGACTGATGGGGCGGTAATTGGCTGGATTGGATTTGTCCTGCTGTTTGTGGACAGGACATACCTGGGCAATTTTCCACATTGTCGGGTAGATGCCAGTGTTGTAGCAGTACTGGAACAATTTGGCTGGAGGCGCAGCTAGTTCTGGAGCACAAGTCTTCAGCACTACAGCTGGGATGTTGTCGGGGCCCACAGCCTTTGCTGCATCCAGTGCACTCAGCCGTTTCTTGATATCACGTGGAGCGAATCGAATTGGCTGAAGACTGGCTTCTATGATGGTGGGGGTATTGGGAGGAGGCCGAGATGGATCATCCACTCGACACTTCTGGCTGAAGATGGTTGCAAACGCTTCAGCCTTGTCTTTTGCACTCACGTGCTGGACTCTGCCATCATTGAGGGTGGGGATGTTTACAGAGTCTCCTCCTCCCGTTAGTTGTAAATTGTCCACCACCATTCACGACTGGATGTGGCAGGACTGCAGAGCTTTGATCTGATCCGTTGGTTGTGGAATCGCTTAGCTCTGTCTATAGCATGTTGCTTCCACTGTTTACCATGCATGTAGTCCTGAGTTGTAGCTTCACCAGGTTGGCACCTCGTTTTTAGGTACACCTGGTGCTGCTCCTGGCTTGCTCTTCTACACTCCTCATTGAACCAGGGTTGATCCCCTGGCTTGTTGGTAATGATAGAGTGAGGAATATGCCGGGCCATGAGGTTACAGATTGTGCTGGAATACAATTCTGCTGCTGCTGATGGCCCGCAGCGCCTCATGGATGCCCAGTTTTGAGTTGCCAGATCTGTTCTGAATCTGCCCCATTTAGCACGGTGATAGTGCCACACAACACGTTGGATGGTGTCCTCAGTGTGAAAACGGGACTTCATCTCCACAAGGACTGTGCGGTGGTCACTCCGACTAATACTGTCATGGACATATGCATTTGCGACAGGTAGATTGGTGAGGACGAGGTCAAGTAAGTTTTTCCATCGTGTTGGTTCGCTCACCACGTGCCGCAGGCCCAGTCTGGCAGCAATGTCCTTTAGGACTCGGCCACAACACTCTCTATATAAACACACACCACTCTATATATAAACCCACACCACTCTATATATAAACCCACACCACTCTATATATAAACCCACACCACTCCATATATAAACCCACACCACTCTATATATAAACCCACACCACTCTATATATAAACCCACACCACTCTATATATAAACCCACACAACTCTATAAATAAACCCACACCACTCCATATATAAACCCACACCACTCTATATATCAACCCACACCACTCCATATATAAACCCACACCACTCTATATATAAACCCACACAACTCTATAAATAAACCCACACCACTCCATATATAAACCCACACCACTCTATATATAAACCCACACCACTCCATATATAAACCCACACCACTCGATATATAAACCCACACAACTCTATAAATAAACCCACACCACTCAAGATATAAACCCACACCACTCTATATATAAACCCACACCACTCCATATATAAACCCACACCACTCTATGTATAAACACACACCACTCTATATATAAACCCAAACCACTCGATATATAAACCCACACCACTCTATATATAAACCCACACCACTCTCTATATAAGCCCACACCACTCTATAAATAAACCCACACCACTCTATATATAAACCCACACCACTCTATATATAAACCCACACCACTCTATATATAAACCCACACCACTCTATACATAAACACACACCACTCTATATATAAACCCACACCACTCGATATATAAACCCACACCACTCTATATATAAACCCACACCACTCTATATATAAACCCACACCACTCGATGCATAAACCCACACCACTCTATATATAAACACACACCACTCTATATATAAACCCACACCACTCTATATATAAACACACACCACTCGAAACATAAACACACACCACTCTATATATAAACCCACACCACTCTATATATAAACACATAACACTCTATACATAAACACACACCACTCTATATATAAACCCACACCACTCGATATATAAACCCACACCACTCTATATATAAACCCACACAACTCGATATATAAACCCACATCACTCTATATATAAACCCACACCACTCTATATATAAACACACACCACTCTATACATAAACACACACCACTCTATATATAAACCCACACCACTCTATATATAAACACACACCACTCTATATATAAACCCACACCACTCTATATATAAACACACACCACTCTATATATAAACCCACACCACTCTATACATAAACACACACCACTCTATATATAAACCCACACCACTCTATATATAAACACACACCACTCTATATATAAACACACACCACTCTATACATAAACACACACCACTCTATATATAAACCCACACCACTCTATATATAAACACACATCACTCTATATATAAACCCACACCATTCTATATATAAACACACACCACTCTATATATAAACCCACACCACTCTATATATAAACCCACACCACTCTATATATAAACACACACCACTCGATATATAAACCCACACCACTCTATATATAAACCCACACCACTCTATATATAAACCCACACCACTCTATATATAAACACACACCACTCTATATATAAACCCACACCACTCTATATATAAACCCACACCACTCTATATATAAACCCACACCACTCTATATATAAACCCACACCACTCTATGTATAAACACACACCACTCTATATATAAACCCACACCATTCTACATATAAACACACGCCACTCTATATATAAACACACACCACTCGATATAAAACCCACACCATTCTATATATAAACACACACCACTCTATATATAAACCCACACCACTCTATATATAAACCCACACCACTCTATATATAAACACACACCACTCTATATATAAACCCACACCACTCTATATATAAACCCACACCATTCTACATATAAACACACACCACTCTATATATAAACACACACCACTCTATATAAAACCCACACCATTCTATATATAAACACACACCACTCTATATATAAACACACACCACTCTATATATAAACCCACACCACTCTATATATAAACACACACCACTCGAAATATAAACCCACACCACTCTATATATAAACCCACACCACTATATACATAAACCCACACCACTATATATGTAAACACACACCACTCTATATATAAACCCACACCACTCGATATATAAACCCACACCACTATATACATAAACCCACACCACTCTCTCTATAAACCCACACCACTATATACATAAACCCACACCACTATATGTATAAACACACACCACTCTATATATAAACCCACACCACTCTATATATAAACCCACACCACTGTATACATAAACCCACACCACTCTGTATATAAACATACACCACTCTATATATAAACCCACACCACTCTATATATAAACCCACACCACTCTATATATAAACCCACACCACTCTATATATAAACCCACACCACTCTATATATAAACCCACACCACTCTATATATAAACACACACCACTCTATATATAAACCCACACCACTCTATATATAAACCCACACCACTCTATATATAAACCCACACCACTCTATACAAAAACACACATCGCTCTGCACATGAACACATACCACTCGATACATAAACATGCACCACTCTGTAGATAAACCCACACCACTCTGTAGATGAACCCACACCGCTCTATAGATGAACCCAATGGCAGGGCGTTGGGGAGAGTTATAGAACAAAGAGATCTAGGAGTACAGGTTCATAGCTCCTTGAAAGTGGAGTCACAGGTGGATAGGGTGGTGAAGAAGGCATTCAGCATGCTTGGTTTCATTGGTCAGAACATTGAATACAGGAGTTGGGATGTCTTGTTAAAGTTGTACAAGACATTAGTACGGCCACACTTGGAATACTGTGTACAGTTCTGGTCACCCTATTATAGAAAGGATATTATTAAACTGGAAAGAGTGCAGAAAAGATTTACTAGGATGCTACCGGGACTTGATGGTTTGACTTATAGGGAGAGGTTAGATAGACTGGGACTGTTTTCCCTGGAGAGTAGGAGGTTTAGGGGTGATCTTATAGAAGTCTATAAAATAATGAGGGGCATAGATAAGGTAGATAATCAAAATCTTTTCCCAAAGGTAGGGGAGTCTATAACGAGGGGACATAGATTTAAGGTGAGAGGGGAGAGATACAAAAGGGTCCAGAGGGGCAATTTTTTCACTCAAAGGATGGTGAGTGTCTGGAACGAGCTGCCAGAGGCAGTAGTAGAGGCGGGTACAATTTTGTCCTTTAAAAAGCATTTGTACAGTTACATGGGTAAGATGGGTATAGAGGGATATGGGCCAAGTGCAGGCAATTGGGACGAGCTTAGTGGTATAAACTGGGCGACATAGACATGTTGGGGTGAAGGGTTAGGGTTAGGGTTAGGGTTAGGGTTAATGCAGCGTTTCCATGTTGTAAACTTCTATGATTCTATATAAATCCACACCACTCCGTGCATAAACCCACACTAATCTATATATAAACCCACACCACTCTATATATAAACCCACACCACTCTATATATAAACCCACACCACTCTATGTATAAACCCACACCACTCTATATATAAACACACACCACTCTATATATAAACCCACACCACTATATACATAAACCCACACCACTCTATATATAAACACACACCACTCTATATATAAACCCACACCACTCTATATATAAACCCACACCACTCTATATATAAACCCACACCACTCTATATATAAACCCACACCACTCCATATATAAACCCACACCACTCTATACATAAACCCACACCACTCTGTGTATAAACCCACACCACTCTATGTATAAACCCACACCACTCTATTTATAAACCCACACCACTCTATACATAAACCCACACCACTCTGTGTATAAACCCACACCACTCTATATATAAACCCACACCACTCTATATATAAACACGCACCACTCTATATATAAACCCACACCACTCTATATATAAACCCACACCACTCTATATATAAACACGCACCACTCTATATATAAACCCACACCACTCTGTGTATAAACACACACCACTCTATAGATAAACCCTCACCACTCTATATATAAACAAACACCACTCTATATATAAACCCACACCACTCTATATATAAACCCTCACCACTCTATATATAAAGCCACACCACTCTATATATAAACCCACACCACTCGATATATAAACACGTACCACTCTATATATAAACCCACACCACTCTGTGTATAAACCCACACCACTCTATATATAAACCCACACCACTCTATACATAAACCCACACCACTCTATACATAAACCCACACCACTCTATATATAAACACACACCACTCTATATATAAACACACACCACTCTATATATAAACCCACACCACTCCATATATAAACCCACACCACTCTATATATAAACCCACACCACTCTATATATAAACCCACACCACTCTATATATAAACCCACACCACTCTGTATATAAACACACACCACTCTATATATAAACCCACACCACTCCATATATAAACCCACACCACTCTAGATATAAACCCACACCACTCTATACATAAACCCACACCACTCTATATATAAACCCACACCACTCTATATATAAACCCACACCACTCTATATATAAACCCACACCACTCTATACATAAACCCACACCACTCTATATATAAACACACACCACTCTATATATAAACCCTCACCACTCTATATATAAACCCACACCACTCTATATATAAACCCACACCACTCTATATATAAACCCACACCACTCTATATATAAACCCACACCACTCTATATATAAACCCACACCACTCTATATATAAACCCACACCACTCTATATATAAACACACACCACTCTATATATAAACCCTCACCACTCTATATATAAACCCACACCACTCTATATATAAACCCACACCACTCTATATATAAACCCTCACCACTCTATATATAAACCCACACCACTCTATATATAAATCCACACCACTCTATATATAAACCCACACCACTCTATGTATAAACCCACACCACTCTATATATAAACCCACACCACTCTATGTATAAACCCACACCACTCTATATATAAACCCACACCACTATATATATAAACTCACACTACTGAGGAAACCCACTCTACGGTGCACCAAAACCACTGTATGTATAAACCCACACCACTATATATATATATATATATATATATATACACACACCACAGTAGTATATACACACACACCACTATTTATATGAACCCACACCAATGTATAAATAAACCCACACCACTCTACATAAATCCATACAACTGTATATATATAAATGCACACTACTCTATATAAACCCACACAACTGTATCTATAAATCCACACTACTATCTATAAAAACACACACATTGTGTATGTAAACCCACCCCACGACATATAAAAACCCATACCACTGTATCTATAAACTGACATTGCTATATATAAATCCACATCACTGTATATAAACTCACAGCACTATGTGAAATCACACCAAAACATATATATATAAATATATATGTATATATAAACTCACTTCACTTCATATAAACCCGAACACTACACACAAACCCACAAAACTATATAGGTAAACCCACAACCATGTATATAAACCCATAACAATTAATATCAACCCACACCACTATATATAACACACACCACTATATCTAAATTCACACTATATATAAATCCACACTATATATATAAACCCACAACAATTAATATCAACCCACACCACTATATCTAAATTCACACTATATATAAATCCACACTACTATATATAAACCCACATCACTGTATATAAACCCACACCACTATATATAAACCCATAACAATTAATATAAACCCACACCACTGTATATAAATCCACACTATATATAAATCTACACTACTATATATAAACCAAAACTACTGTATATAAACCCACACCACTGTATATAAACTCACACCACTTTGCATAAACCCGAAAATATATACAAATGCACACCACTCTAGTGTATATTTAAATATAATGTATATAAACCCATACCACTGAATATAAGCCCACACCACTATATTTAAACACAAACTACTACATATAAACCCACACTACTATATATAAATCCACACCACGATATATAATCACAGACCAATGTATATATAAACCTGCAACACTTAATATAAATCCACAGCGATATATATAAATCCACACTGCTTTATATAAACCCACATTATTACATATAAATCCAAACCACTGTACATAAACCCACACCACTACATATATGAACCTACACTACTATATAGAAACCCACACCACAGTATATATAAACCCACACTATTGCATATAAACCCACATCACTGTATATATAAACCCATACCATATATAAACCCATGCCACTGTATATAAACCCACACTACTGTATATAATCTCACACCACTGTACATATAAACCCACAGTACCTAGTATAAACCCACACTACTGTATATAAACCCCCACTATATATAAACCCGCACTACTGGTTATATAAAACCACATTACTATATATATAATCCCACACCACTGTATATATCAACCCAAACCACTGATATATAAACCCACACCACTGTAGATATAAACCGTCTTAGCTGTATATTAACCCACACTATGGTATATAAAGACATATTACTGTATATATAAACCCACACCACTGTATATAAACCCACACCACTGTATATAAAACCACACCACTGTATATAAACCCACACCGCGATATATAAAACCACACCACCATATATAAACCCACACGACTGTGTATAAACCCACAACACTACATATATAAACCCACACGACCATACATAAACCCAAACTATATATGACTATAAATGCTACGATATATATCAACCCACATCACTGTATATATAATACCACACCACTGTATATAAACCCACACTACCATATAAAAACCGACACTACTGTATATAAACCCACACTATATATAAACCCACACTACTGTTTATATAAAACCACATTACTATATATATAATCCCACACCACTGTATATATCAACCCAAACCACTAATATATAAACCCACACCACTGTATATATAAACCCACACCACTCTATATATAAACCCACACCACTCTATATATAAACCCACACCACTCTATATATAAACCCACACCACTGTATATACAAACACACACCACTCTATATAAAAACCCACACCACTCTGTGTATAAACCCACACCACTCCATATATAAACCCACACCACTCTATATATAAACCCACACCACTCAATATATAAACCCACACCACTCAATATATAAACCCACACCACTCTATATATAAACCCACACCACTCTATACATAAACCCACACCACTCTATATATAAACCCACACCACTCAATATATAAACCCACACCACTCAATATATAAACCCACACCACTCTATATATAAACCCACACCACTCTATATATAAACCCACACCACTCTATTTATAAACCCACACCACTCTATATATAAACCCACACCACTATATATAAACCGACACCACTCGATACATAAACCCACACCACTCTATATATAAACCCACACCACTCTATATATAAACCCACACCACTCTATATATAAACCCACACCACTCTATATATAAACCCACACCACTCTATATATAAACCCACACCACTCTATACATAAACCCACACCACTCTATATATAAACCCACACCACTCAATATATAAACCCACACCACTCAATATATAAACCCACACCACTCTATATATAAACCCACACCACTCTATATATAAACCCACACCACTCTATATATAAACCCACACCACTATATATAAACCGACACCACTCTATACATAAACCCACACCACTCTATATATAAACCCACACCACTCTATATATAAACCCACACCACTCTATATATAAACCCACACCACTCTATATATAAACCCATACCATTCTATAGATAAACCCACACGACTCTAGAGATAAACACACATCACTCTATATATAAACACACACCACTCTATATATAAACCCACACCACTCTATATATAAACCCACACCACTCTATATATAAACCCACACCACTCTATATAAAAACCCACACCACTGGGATTATAAACCCACATCACTGTATATATAAACTCCAACTACTATGCGGAAACCCACTCTACGATGCACCAACACCACTGTATGTATAAACCCACGCCACTGTATATAGACACACACACACCACTGTATATAAACCCGCACCATTGTATATATAAACCCACACCACTCTACATAAATCCATGCAACTGGAGATATATATAAAATGCACACTACTCTATATAAACCCACACCACTGTATACAGACACACACACACCACTATTTATATAATCCCACACCACTGTATATAAACCCGCACCACTGTATATATAAACCCACACCACTCTACATAAATCCATGCAACTGGAGATATATATAAAATGCACACTACTCTATATAAACCCACACCACTGTATCAATAAATCCACACCACTATCTATAAAACCACACCATTGTGTATGTAAACCCACCCCACTACATATAAAAACCCATACCACTATATCTATAAACTGACATTGCTATATTTAAATCCACATCACTATATATAAACTCACAGCGCTATGTGAAATCACAGCAAAATATATACTTTTTTTTATTCGTTCATGGGATGTGGGCGTCGCAGGCGAGGCCAGCATTTATTGCCCATCCCTAATTGCCCTTGAGAAGGCGGTGGTGAGCCGCCTTCTTGAACCACTGCAGTCCGTGTGGTGAAGGTTCTCCCACAGTGCTGTTAGGAAGGGAGTTCCAGGATTTTGACCCAGCAACGATGAAGGAACAGCGATATATTTCCAAGTTGGGATGGTGTGTGACTTGGAGGGGGACATGCAGGTGGTGTTGTTCCCATGTGCCTGCTGCTCTTGTCCTTTTAGGTGGTGGAGGTCGCGGGTTTGGGAGGTGCTGTCGAAGAAGCCTTGGTGAGTTGCTGCAGTGCATCCTGTGGATGGTACACACTGCAGCCACGGTGCGCCGGTGGTGAAGGGAGTGAATGTTTAGGGTGGTGGATGGGGTGCCAATCAAGCAGGCTACTTTGTCCTGGATGGTGTCGAGCTTCTTGAGTGTTGTTGGAGCTGCACTCATCCAGGCAAGTGGAGAGTATTCCATCACACTCCTGACTTGTGTCTTGTAGATGGTGGAAAGGCTTTGGGGAGTCAGGAGGTGAGTCACTCGCTGCAGAATACCCAGCCTCTGACCTGCTCTTGCAGCCACAGTATTTATATGGCTGGTCCAGTTAAGTTTCTGGTCAATGGTGACCCCCAGGATGTTGATGGTGGGGGATTCGGCAATGGTAATGCCGTTGAATGTCAAGGGGAGGTGGTTAGACTCTCTCTTGTTGGAGATGGTCATTGCCTGGCACTTGTCTGGCGCGAATGTTACTTGCCATTTTTGAGCCCAGGTTGTCCAGGTCTTGCTGCATGCGGGCTCGGACTGCTTTATTATTTAAGGGGTTGCGAATGGAACTGAACACTGTGCAATCATCAGCAAACATCCCCATTTCTGACCTTATGATGGAGGGAAGGTTATTGATGAAGCAGCTGAAGATGGTTGGGCCTTGGACACTGCCCTGAGGAACTCCTGCAGGAATGACCTGGGGCTGAGATGATTGGCCTCCAACAACCACTACCATAAGAACATAAGAACATAAGAAATAGGTGCAGGAGTAGGCCAATCGGCCCCACGAGCCTGCTCCGCCATTCAATAAGATCATGGCTGATCTGATCCTAACCTCAAATCTAAATTCATGTCCAATTTCCTGCCCGCTCCCCGTAACCCCTAATTCCCTTTACTTCTAGGAAACTGTCTATTTCTGTTTTAAATTTATTTAATGATGTAGCTTCCACAGCTTCCTGGGGCAGCAAATTCCACAGACCTACTACCCTCTGAGTGAAGAAGTTTCTCCTCATCTCAGTTTTGAAAGAGCAGCCCCTTATTCTAAGATTATGCCCCCTAGTTCTAGTTTCACCCATCCTTGGGAACATCCTTACCGCATCCACCCGATCAAGCCCCTTCACAATCTTATATGTTTCAATAAGATCGCCTCTCATTCTTCTGAACTCCAATGAGTAGAGTCCCAATCTACTCAACCTCTCCTCATATGTCCACCCCCTCATCCCCGGGATTAACCGAGTGAACCTTCTTTGTACTGCCTCGAGAGCAAGTATGTCTTTTCTTAAGTATGGACACCAAAACTGTATGCAGTATTCCAGGTGCGGTCTCACCAATACCCTATATAACTGCAGCAATACCTCCCTGTTTTTATATTCTATCCCCCTAGCAATAAAAGCCAACATTCCGTTGGCCTTCTTGATCACCTGCTGCACCTGCAAACTAACCTTTTGATTTTCTTGCACTAGGACCCCCAGATCCCTTTGTACTGCAGTACTTTCCAGTTTCTCGCCATTAAGATAATAACTTGCTCTCCGATTTTTCCTGCCAAAGTGCATAACCTCACATTTTCCAATATTGTATTGCATCTGCCAAATCTCCGCCCACTCACCCAGCCTGTCTATATCCCCTTGTAGGTTTTTAATGTCCTCCTCACTCTCTACTTTCCCTCCCATCTTTGTATCATCTGCAAACTTTGATATGTTACACTCGGTCCCCTCCTCCAAATCGTTAATATAGATTGTAAAGAGTTGGGGACCCAGCACCGACCCCTGCGGAACACCACTGGCTACAGGTTGCCAGTCCGAGAATGTACCATTTATCCCAACTCTCTGCTTCCTGTTAGATAACCAATCCTCCACCCATGCCAGAATATTACCCCCAATCCAGTGATTCTTTATCTTGAGCAATAATCTTTTATGTGGCACCTTGTCGAATGCCTTCTGGAAGTCCAAATACACTACGTCCACTGGTTCCCCTTTATCCACCCTGTACGTTATATCCTCAAAGAACTCAAGCAAATTTGTCAGACATGACTTCCCCTTTGTAAAGCCATGCTGACTTTGTCCTATTAAATTATGTTTATCCAAATGTTCTGCTACTGTCTCCTTAATAATAGACTCCAAAATTTTACCCACCACAGATGTTAGGCTAACTGGTCTATCATTTCCAGCCTTCTGCCTACTACCCTTTTTAAATAAGGGTGTTACATTGGCAGTTTTCCAATCTGCCGGGACCTTTGCCGAGTCCAGAGAATTTTGGAAAATTATTACCAAAGCATCCACAATCCCTACTGCCACTTCCCTCAAGACCCTAGGATGTAACCCATCAGGTCCAGGGGATTTATCCGCCTTGAGTCCCATTAATTTACTGAGTACCAATTCCTTAGTGATTTTAATCGTATTTAGCTCCTCCCCCCCTCGAGCCCCCTGTTTGTCCAGTGTTGGGATATTCTTAGTGTCCTCTACTGTAAAGACTGAAACAAAATATTTGTTCAGCATTTTTGCCATCTCCATGTTTCCCACCATTAATTTCCCGGTCTCATCCTCCAAAGGACCTACGTTTGCCTTAGCCACCCTTTTTCTTTTTATATAACTGTAGAAACTCTTGCTATCTGTTTTTATATTTTTTGCTAATTTATTTTCATAATCTATCTTCCCTTTCTTAATTAATCCTTTTGTTACTTTTTGCTGTCTTTTGAAGACTTCCCAATCTTCTATCCTCCCACTAAGTTTGGCTACCTTATATGTCCTTGTTTTTAGTCGGATACTATCCTTAATTTCTTTACTTAGCCACGGATGGCTGTCATTTCTTTTAAACCCTTTTTTCCTCAGTGGAATATATTTGTTTTGAAAGTTGTAAAATAACTCCTTAAATGAACACCACTGCTCATGTACCGTCTTACCCTTTAATCTATTTTCCCAGTCCACTTTAATCAATTCCGCTCTCATACCATCATAGTCTCCTTTATTCAAGCTCAGTAAGCTTGTTTG
The DNA here is from genome assembly GCF_035084215.1 of Heptranchias perlo. NCBI lineage: Eukaryota > Metazoa > Chordata > Chondrichthyes > Hexanchiformes > Hexanchidae > Heptranchias > Heptranchias perlo. The sequence continues at coordinate 195,481 of NW_027139272.1, forward strand.
AGAACCAACCTTCTCACCCTCTAATTGGATATGGAATGTAACCATGTTATGGTCACTCATTCCAAGGGGATCCTTAACTAGGACATTATTAATTAATCCTGGCTCATTACACAGGACCAGGTCCAAGGTTGCTTGCCCCCTTGTTGGTTCAGTTACATACTGCTCAAGAAATCCATCCCTAATACACTCAATAAACTCTTCCTCAAGGCTACCCTGCCCAATTTGATTTGTCCAGTTAATATGATAGTTAAAATCCCCCATAATTATAGCTGTTCCCTTATTACATGCCCCGACTATTTCCTGATTAATACTTCTTCCAGCAGAGTTGCAACTATTAGGAGGCCTATATACTACGCCCACGAGTGTTTTTTGCCCCTTATTATTCCTTATCTCTACCCAAACTGTTTCATTATCCTGATCCTTTGTCCCAATATCTTTTTTCTGTATTACAGTGATTCCTTCCCTTATTAACATAGCCACCCCACCTCCCCTTCCTTCCTGCCTGTCCTTCCTGATTGTGAAATACCCTGGCATATTTAATTCCCAGTCGTTGTCACCCTGCAGCCATGTTTCTGTAATGGCCACAAGATCATACCCATACGTCGTTATTTGTGCCGTTAACTCGTCCATTTTGTTACGAATGCTACGTGCATTCAGATAAAGAACTTTCAAATATGTTTTGTGACACTTAGTTCCTGCTTTTTCCTTTTTTAACACTTTACCTTTTACTCCATACCTTCTATCCCTTCCTGATATGCTTTCCTCTGTCTCCCTGCTCAGGTTCCCAACCTCCTGCCACAGCTTTGATGCTGGGTTAATCGCCTTACGCCTTCTAGTTTTTATTTTATCTGTCGTGCCTAAAGTACACTTTCTTTCCGCTGCTCTATGCTTTTCCCTTTCACTTGTTCTTGAACAACTGTTTGTACTATTTGTATTGTAGATTTCCCCTGGGTCTTCCCCTCTCTTGCTGCTCTCAACTTTATTCCCTTCTGACTCCCCGCTCAGGTTCCCATCCCCCTGCCACTCTAGTTTAAACCTTCCCCAACAGCACTAGCAAACACCCCCGCGAGGACATTGGTCCCGGTCCTGCTCGGGTGTAACCCGTCACGCTTGTACAGGTCCCACCTTCCCCAGAACCGGTCCCAATGTCCCAGGAATCTAAATCCCTCCCTCCTACACCATCCCTGCAGCCACGCATTCATCCTGTCTATTCTCCTGTTCCTATACTCACTAGCACGTGGCACCGGTAGTAATCCTGAGATCACTACCTTTGAAGTCCTGCTTTTTAATTTATCTCCTAACTCCTTAAATTCACCTTGCAGGACCTCATCCCTTTTTTTACCTATGTCGTTGGTACCAATATGGACCACGACTACTGGCTGTTCACCCTCCCCCTCCAGAATGCCCTGCGGCCGCTCCGTAACATCCTTGACCCTAGGTATGACTCCAGCCACTGGAGAGTATATATAAATACATATATATGAAAATAGATGTATATATAAACTCACTTCACTTCATATAAACCCGCACACTATATACAAACCCACAAAACTATATAGGTAAACCCACAACCATGTATATAAACCCATAAGAATTAATATAAACCCACACCACTATATATAACACACACCACTATATATAAATCCACACTATATATAAATCCACACTACTATATATAAACCAAAACTGCTGTATATAAACCCACACCACTGTATATAAACCCATGCTACCATATAAACCCACCACTATATATAAATACATACTTTATATAAACTCACACCCCAGTGTATATAAACCCACACCACTATATATAAACCCACATAACTGTACATAAACTCACACTCCTGTATATATAAACCCACACCACTATATATAAACTCAGATCACTTTGCATAAACCCGAAAATATATACAAATGCACCCCACTCTAGTGTATATTTATATATTATGTATATAAACCCACACCACTGAATATAAGCCCACACCATTATATTTAAACACAAACTACTACATATAAACCCACACTACTAAAAAAAATCCACACCACGATATATAATCACAGAACAATGTATATATAAACCCGCAACACTTAATATAAATCCACAGCGATATATATAAATCCACACTGCTTTATATAAACCCACTCTATTACATATAAATCCAAACTGCTGTATATATATATATAAACCCACACCACTGTATATAAACCCACACCACTGTATATAAACCCACACCACTGTACATAAACCCACACCACTGTATATAAACCCACACCACTGTACATAAACCCACACCACGACATATATGAACTCACATTACTATATGGAAACCCAAACCACAATATATATAAACCCACATCACTGTATATAAACCCACACCACCATATATAAACCCACATCACTGTATATAAACCCACACCACTGTATATAAACCCACAACACTACATATATAAACCCACACTACTATATATAAACCCACATCACTGTATGTATAAACCGACACTACTGTATATAAACCCACACTATTTATAAACCCACACTACTGTTTATATAAAACCACATTACTATATATATAATCCCACACCAGTGTATATATCAACCCAAACCACTGATATATAAACCCTCACCACTGTATATATATAAACCCACACCACTCTGGATATAAACACACACCACTCTTTTTCAACCCACACCACTGTATATATAAACCCACACCACTATATATAAACCCACACTATATATATGTATAAACCCACACCACTATATATAAACCCACACTATATATATGTATAAACCCACACCACTATATATAAACCCACACTATATATATGTATAAACTCACACCCTATATATAAACCCACACTATATATATGTATAAACCCACACCACTATATATAAACACACACTATATATATATCTATAAACTCACACCCTATATATAAACCCACACTATATATATGTATAAACCCACACCACTATATATAAACCCACACTATATATATGTATAAACTCACATCACTATATATAAACCCACACTATATATATGTATAAACCCACACCACTATATATAAACCCACACTATATATATATGTATAAACCCACACCACTATATATAAACCCACACTATATATATGTATAAACTCACACCACTATATATAAACCCACACTATATATATGTATAAACTCACACCACTATATATAAACCCACACTATATATATGTATAAACCCATACCACTATATATAAACCCACACTATATATATGTATAAACTCACACCACTATATATATGTATAAACTCACACCACTATATATAAACCCACACCACTGTATATATAAACCCAGAGCACTGTATATATAAACCCACACTGTATATATAAACCCACACCATATATAAACCCACACTATATATATAAACCCACACTGTATATATAAACCCACACTATATATATAAACCCACACTACTGTATATATAAACCCAGAGCACTGTATATATAAACCCACACTGTATATATAAACCCACACTGTATATATAAACCCACACTGTATATATAAATCCACACTGTATATATATAAATCCACACTGTATATATAAACCCACACTGTATATATAAATCCACACTGTATATATAAACCCACACTATATATATAAATCCACACTGTATATATAAACCCACACTGTATATATATAAATCCACACTGTATATATATAAACCCACACTATATATATAAATCCACACTGTATATATAAACCCACACTGTATATATATAAATCCACACTGTATATATATAAACCCACACTGTATATATATAAACCCACACTATATATATAAATCCACACTGTATATATAAACCCACACTGTATATATATAAATCCACACTGTATATATAAACCCACACTGTATATATATAAACCCACACTGTATATATATAAACCCACACTCTATATATAAATCCACACTGTATATATAAACCCACACTGTATATATAAACCCACACTATATATATAAACCCACACTATATATATAAATACACACTGTATATATAAATCCACACTGTATATATAAATCCACACTATATATATAAACCCACACTGTATATATAAACCCACACTATATATATAAATCCACACTATATATATAAATCCACACTGTATATATAAACCCACACTATATATATAAATCCACACTGTATATATAAACCCACACTATATATATAAACCCACACTGTATATATATATAAACCCACACTATATATATTAACCCACACTGTATATATAAATCCACACTGTATATATATAAACCCACACTATATATATAAACCCACACTGTATATATATAAACCCACACTGTATATATAAATCCACACTGTATATATATAAACCCACACTGTATATATAAACCCACACTGTATATATATAAATCCATACTATATATATAAACCCACACTGTATATATAAATCCACACTGTATATATATAAACCCACACTGTATATATAAACCCACACTGTATATATATAAACCCACACTATATATATAAACCCACACTGTATATATAAATCCACACTGTATATATATAAATCCACACTGTATATATATAAATCCACACTGTATATATAAACCCACACTATATATATAAATCCACACTGTATATATAAACCCACACTGTATATATATAAACCCACACTGTATATATATAAACCCACACTGTATATATAAACCCACACTATATATATAAACCCACACTGTATATATAAATCCACACTGTATATATACACCCACACTGTATATATATAAACCCACACTATATATATAAATCCACACTGTATATATATAAACCCACACTGTATATATAAACCCACACTATATATATAAATCCACACTGTATATATATAAACCCACACTGTATATATAAATCCACACTGTATATATAAACCCACACTGTATATATATAAACCCACACTGTATATATATAAACCCACACTGTATATATATAAACCCACACTGTATATATAAATCCACACTGTATATATAAACCCACACTATATATATATAAACCCACACTATATATATAAATCCACACTGTATATAAATAAACCCACACTGTATATATATAAACCCACACTATATATATAAACCCACACTGTATATATAAACCCACACTGTATATATATAAACCCACACTGTATATATAAACCCACACTATATATATAAACCCACACTGTATATATAAATCCACACTGTATATATAAACCCACACTATATATAAACCCACACTGTATATATAAACCCACACTGTATATATAAACCCACACTGTATATATATAAACCCACACTGTATATATATAAACCCACACTGTATATATATAAACCCACACTGTATATATAAATCCACACTGTATATATAAACCCACACTATATATAAACCCACACTGTATATATAAACCCACACTATATATAAACCCACACTATATATAAACCCACACTGTTTTTATACCTGTTGTGTATGTATCTAAGAAGTTGCGCGTTATGCTAACTAAAAGTAGGGTTTTTAAATTTAAACAATATGGAAAAGGGCCAAATGCTCCTGCGCATTAAAATATATGTACCAGGTGCACAGCATCATGAACATGGATACAGGGCAGGAAGAAGTTCAATGCTTTGACATGAGTGGTCAAGGTGAGTGAGGTCAACTGTCAAGTGGTGTCTCCAACCAACTGGTCCACACACTACACCCCCATCACCCACATACCAACAAACTCTTTCCATCAGTACTCAACTCTTCCCATCAGATGCTTCCTCTCACCCTTACACATTACCACTGTTTCAAGCCGTCCACCCACAACTCACAGGCCAGCACTATGGATGAGGACGTCATTAAAGTTATCCAGTTGTCCTGTGATCCACAATAGGGCCACGTACCTAGTGTGCGGGCTCGCTCTGGTCAGAGATCGGTGGAGAGCTGAGACACTTGTGTTCCATGGGATTGAATTACGACCCAGATTGCAGTCCATATGAAACAAGAAAAGAGGATAAGTGAGTGTGTCCCCCTGGCCCCCATCAGTTTTGGGTATACCGGCAGGGATCAATATGCCCACTGAGGATAGTCCCCTTTTTAAAAGAGATTTTTCGGAGTAATTTACCCTCCGCAATCCAGACAAAGATGGAGATGCACTGCGGGGGTGATTTTAACGGCGGGAAATTAGCAGGTTCGGGTGTAACACCGATTTTACACCCAGATCGAAAGAAAGACTTGCATTTATATAGCACCTTTCACCGCAGGACGTCCCAAAGTGCTTTACAGCCAATGAAGTACTTTTTGAAGCGTAGCCTCTGTTGTAATGTAGGAAATGTGGCAGCCAATTTGCACACAGCAAGATCCCACAAACAGCAATGAGACGATGACCAGATCATCTGTTTTAGTGATGTTGATTGAGGGATAAATATCGGCCAGGACACCGGGGAGAACTCCCCTGTTCTTCGAATAGTGCCCTGGGAACTTTTACATCCCCCCGAGAGGGCAGACGGGGCCTCGGTTTAACGACTCATCCAAAGGGCAGCAGCTTCGACAGTGCAGCACTCCCTCAGTACTGTCCCTCCGACAGTGCAGCACTCCTTCAGTACTGACCCTCCGACAGTGCAGCGCTCCCTCAGTACTGTCCCTTCGACAGTGCAGCACTCCTTCAGTATTGTCCCTCCGACAGTGCAGCACTCCCTCAGTACTGACCCTCCGACAGTGCAGCACTCCCTCAGTACTGACCCTCCGACAGTGCAGCACTCCTTCAGTACTGACCCTCTGACAGCGCAGCGTTCCCTCAGTACTGACCCTCCGACAGTGCAGCACTCCCTCAGTACTGTCCCTCCGACAGTGCAGCACTCCTTCAGTACTGACCCTCCGACAGTGCAGCGCTCCCTCAGTACTGTCCCTCTGACAGTGCAGCATCCCTCACAACTGATCCTCTGACAGTGCAGCACTCCCTCACTACTGACCCTCCAACAGCACAGCACTCCCTCACTACTGACCCTCCGACAGGAGCACCCTCAGTACTGACCCTCCGACAGTGCAGCACTCCCTCAGTACTGACCCTCCGACAGTGCAGCACTCCCTCACTACTGACCCTCCAACAGCACAGCACTCCCTCACTACTGACCCTCCGACAGGAGCACCCTCAGTACTGACCCTCCGACAGTGCAGCGCTCCCTCAGTACTGACCCTCCGACAGTGCAGCACTCCTTCAGTACTGACCCTCCGATAGTGCAGCGCTCCCTCAGTACTGCCCCTCCGACAGTGCAGCACTCCTTCAGTGCTGTCCCTCCGACAGTGCAGCACTCCTTCAGTACTGACCCTCTGACAGCGCAGTGTTCCCTCAGTACTGACCCTCCGACAGTGCAGCATTCCTTCAGTACTGACCCTCCGACAGTGTAGCACTCCCTCAGGACTGACCCTCTGACAATGCGGCGCTCCCTCAGTCCTGACCCTCCGACAGCTCTGCGCTCCCTCAGTACTGACCCTCTGACAGCGCAGCGCTCCCTCAGTACTGACCCTCCGACAGCGCAGCGCTCCCTCAGTACTGACCCTCCGACAGCGCAGCGCTCCCTCAGTACTGACCCACGACAGCGCAGTGCTCCCTCAGTACTGACACTCCGACAGTGCAGCGCTCCCTCAGTACTGACCCTCCGACAGTGCAACACTCCCTCAGTACTGACACTCCGACAGTGCAGCGCTCTTAGTACTGACCCTCCGACAGTGCAGCGGTCCCTCAGTACTGACCCTCCGACAGTGCAGCACTCCCTCAGTACTGACACTCCGACAGTGCAGCGCTCCTTCAGTACTGACCCTCCGACAGTGCAGCGCTCCCTCAGTACTGACCCTCCGACAGTGCAGCACTCCCTCAGGACTGACCCTCCGACAGTACAGCGCTCCCTCAGTACTGACCCTCCGACGGTACAGCACTCCCTCAGTACCGACCCTCCGACAGTGCAGCGCTCCCTCACTACTGATCCTCCGACAGTGCAGCACTCCCTCAGTACTGACCCTCCGACAGTGCAGCGCTCCCTCACTACTGACCCTCCGACAGTGCAGCACTCCCTCAGTACTGACCCTCCGACAGTGCAGCGCTCCCTCAGTACTGACCCTCCGACAGTGCAGCACTCCCTCAGTACTGACCCTCCGACAGTGCAGCGCTCCCTCACTACTGACCCTCCGACAGTGCAGCACTCCCTCAGTACTGACCCTCCGACAGTGCAACACTCCCTCAGTACTGCACTGGAGTGTCAGCCTTAATTTCATGCTGAAGTCTCGAGTGGGACTTGAACCCATGACTTTCTGACACCAAGGCCACTGAGCCACAGCTGATTCATCTAAATGACTTCAATGGAGAGTAATATCGGGCGGGTTAGGTTAAAATTGCCTGTAGTGAAGATACGACAGCTAAAGTATTACCCCAGTCTGTTATTTGAGCATTTCATGTGATTGGTGATGCAGGAAAATGAAAGGTTCAGACCAGACTGCCACAGATAGCCACAAGGTCCTTTTCACACCCTGAACCCAAACCTCAGTACAGAATCAGTCAAATCTAAGGTCTCGCCAAACCAAAAATAAACCCACCTCCACCCTTGTGGTCTGTGAACAACCAGAGGATGGAAGGACCAGCCAGGACAGGGAGGCAGAACGAAGGCAGAAGCATTCCCAGGGGTACATAAGAAACATAAGAAATAGGAGCAGGAGTAGGCCAATCGGCCCCTCGAGCCTGCTCCGCCATTCAATAAGATCATGGCTGATCTGATCCTAACCTCAAATCTAAATTCATGTCCAATTTCCTGCCCGCTCCCCGTAACCCCTAATTCCCTTTACTTCTCGGAAATTGTCTATTTCTGTTTTAAATTTATTTAATGATGTAGCTTCCACAGCTTCCTGGGGCAGCAAATTCCACAGACCTACTACCTTCTGAGTGAAGAAGTTTCTCCTCATCTCAGTTTTGAAAGAGCAGCCCCTTATTCTAAGATTATGCCCCCTAGTTCTAGTTTCACCCATCCTTGGGAACATCCTTACCGCATCCACCCGATCAAGCCCCTTCACAATCTTATATGTTTCAATAAGATCGCCTCTCATTCTTCAGAGCTCCAATGACTGGAATCCCAATCTACTCAACCTCTCCTCGTATGTCCACCCCCTCATCCCCGGGATTAGCCGAGTGAACCTTCTTTGTACTGCCTCGAGAGCAAGTATGTCTTTTCTTAAGTATGGACACCAAAACTGTATGCAGTATTCCAGGTGCGGTCTCACCAATACCTTATATAACTGCAGCAATACCTCCCTGTTTTTATATTCTATCCCCCTAGCAATAAAAGCCAACATTCCGTTGGCCTTCTTGATCACCTGCTGCACCTGCATACTAACTTTTTGATTTTCTTCCACGAGGACCCCGAAGGGTAGAGGAGAAAGGAGTGGTAACAATGATTTTGGACGGTCCAGAGAGTAATCCTGGGAATTATATTGACCCTTCCCCCCACAGTAGAATTGTTGCAGTCGGCTAGAGAAACGGAGTGGCAAGAATTCTCTGGACCCCCGAGAAATTGGAGAGGGCGAAGTTGGGGCCGTGGTGAGAGTTACTGCAACTTTGGACACCAACCCATGGTGACACATCTGCATGTCCTATGACCTCTAGTAATAGACCGCCATGAGTGCCCCTAATTATCTGTCTTGGGACAACTGATGTTTAATTTGTTAGACACGGGGACAGGTGTTGCCCACGGTATCGATCGACCTGTTGAACATACAAAGGGTGGTGTTAGCAGATCTTAACGGGAAATGCTCACACTGCCGCCAGGACAGTATGGTGTCAGCAACACTGGGCCTGCACGCATTTGCTTTTAGATTCATGTGTTGGGCCCTTCTCTGGAATGTATTATTATTATTGGGAAGGACGTACATTCCCCTTCAGGGCTGGTAATAGATGTGTGACCGGAAAAGCCCAGGGACAAGCCAGTCCTTTCAGATGTAATAGCAATCCAATCGATCCTTTGACTCAACACAAAACTGATGCTCACAACTCAATCCCGATGTCCCAACAGATTGAGGATTCCATTCCTCCCGATCACCCACAAAGTGGTTAATTAGTTACATCATTTTACTGACATGTTTGCAATATCTAAGACTGGTTGTGATCCATCAATGCGGGCCCTTGTGGTGAATGAATGTCCATTCCCCAATACTGTACCAATGTAAAATGTTCTCTATTTCAACAAGGGGTCGTTCGCCAATGTTACTCCACTTGTGACAGCCGCATTTGGCCGGTCCAGATACCCGATGATACAAAGCGTCTCACTGTTGATGACTGGTGCTAGAACCAACAAACTTTAGCTGCAGCCTCTCCTGTTCAAAATATGCCTCAAGTTCAGTCTAGTGTGCCCCCCATGTCTGTTATTTTTCACCCCTCGACATTACAAATGGATTTTGGACCCTTTCGGTAAATGCCCATTTCCAGGTCCTCCACGTTTTGTTCTGCCCTTTTGTGGGCCGATGTTCAGTCTCTCAAAGGAACAACTGCTGTGTCCTTCCCAAGCCGTTAGTGAACAGGCCTCTTCCCGAGAGCACGATAGCTCACTCCACCCCACGACCGAGAGACTTCACACCGTGTTTCTGGATGTCATTGGATTTTCTTGCCAGTTAATTCACGGAATTGAAACCCACCCCCCAATATGATCCCCTGAAGAAGGGTCGTGCTTGGGGTATGAACAGAATCCTGTCTGAACACCTGTATCACCCTAAAGCAGGCCCTAACCCTGGCCCCTTCTTCAGCCGCACCAAATTTAACATTACCCTTCCATCTTGAAGTGTCTTGCTCCTCCACTGCATTGTCTGCGGCTCTTTCTCAAGAGATTCATGGTCTTTGCTGCCCGGTTGCATACCCGAGCCGTGTGTTGACATCAGTTGAGAAGAACTTCTCCCTGTGTGAGTTGCAAGTGTCAGCCTCCACATGGGCTGTCCCAATAATTCACTCCTCTCACTGGTTATAGAAAGACTTGCATTTTATCCAGCACCTTTCACAACCTCAGCACTTTACAACCAATGAAGTGCTTTTGAAGTGTAGTCACTGTTGTAATGTAGGTAATGTAGCAGCCCATTTGCGACCAGCAAACTCCCACAAACAGCAATGTGATAATGACCAGATAATCTGTTTTAGTGATGTTGGTTGAGGGATAAATGTTGGCCAGGACCCCACAGGCATGGGGAAAGAAATATATTTTGACCTTTGCTGATACTTTTACAAAATGGCTGGAAGCAATCACAGCGATGGATAATTCGGCCTTTGCCACAGCAAGGGCACTAGTAGGCCAGGTCCTCATTGGATGGGGCTTACCACAGGAGGTGGGTTCCAATGGGGAGTTAATAAAGAGATGTCTATGATTACTAGGTATTAAACAGTAACTCTACATCCCAAGTCCTCGGGAATAGTGGGGAGATTGAATCACACTCTAAAAACAGTACGACACAAATTTGTGTCCCTAAATGGAAGGGACTGGGACCAGAAATTGCCTTTAGGTCTCATGAGTGTAAGATCCACAGGGTGATTTGGGTGTCCTTGTACACGAATCACAGAAAGTTAACATGCAGGCATAGCAAGCAATTCGGAAGGCAAATAATATGTTAGCCTTTATTGCAAAGGGGTTGGACAATAAGGGTAAGGAGGTCTTGCTGCAATTATATCAGGCTCTGGTGAGAACACACCGAGAGTACTGTGTACAGTTTTGCGAGGATGTACTTGACTTCGAGGGGGTTCAACGAAGGTTCACTGGATTGATTCCTGGGGTGAGAGGTTGTCCTAGATTGAGTAGGATGGGCCGATACTCTCTGGAGGTTAGAAGAACGATCTCATTGATATGTATAAAATTCTTAGAGAGCTTGACAGGGTAGATGCTGAGAGGCTGTTTCCCCAGCTGGCAAGTCTAGAACAAGGGGTCAAAGTCTCAAGATAAGGGGTCGGCCATTTCGGACTGAGATGAGGAAAAATTTCTTCACTGATGGTTGTGAATCTTTGGAATTCTCTACCCCAGAGGGCTGTGGACGCTTAGTCGTTGAGTATATTCAAAACTGAGATCGATAGATTTTTGGACACTGAGGGAATGAAGTGATGTGGGGATAGGGCGGGAAAGTGGAGTTGAGGTCGAAGATCCGCCACGATCTTATTGAATGGCGGAGCAGGCTCGAGGAGCCACATGGCCTACTCCTGCTCCTATTTCTTATGTTCTTCCACCAGATTCAGTCCCGATGCACTGAGACTCCCAGAACAGCTCATTAATGAGGGGTTGTTGGACTCTCTGGAGGAGTATTTATCGAACTGAGTGTGCAATTAATTTGGAAATAAGGAATGGGTGACCTGTCGATTGGGCAGGGATACAGATACAACAAAGAGATATCAAGAAATTACATATATGGAACATTTCAAGTGGAGAGGGCCATTTGTAGTGAAAGTACAGACCAAGGATAGGAAACAATGCCCAGAGGATAAATGGGTACATGTTGACGAGACAAAATCTTATAAAGGAACATGATACTAAACCTCTACATTTTCCTCTGTACCTACAGGAACAACTGGACAGTGGAGGTCCCATCCTACTATGTGCAGCAGGAATTGTGCTAAAGGAATCTAACCAAGCACAATCTAGAAATATCACCCATGCCCTTGTAGTAATAAAACCTGGCCCTCCAACAGGAGTCCTGCCTCATGAATATCATGGTATTATGATTCAGAATGTACAATATGTAGTGACCTACACTGGCTCCCGGTCCAACAACGTCTCGATTTTAAAATTCTCATCCTTGATCCAAATCCCTCCACGGCCTTGACCCCACCCTCCCCCATCTCTGTAACCTCCTCCAATCCGACATCCCTCCGAGATTCCTGCCCTCCTCCAATTCTGGCTTCTTGCACATCCCCGATTTTAATCGCTCCACCATTAGCGGTCGGGCCTTCAGCTGCCTAGGCCCTAAGCTCTGGAATTCTCGTATCTCGCAAGGCTAAGGGATAGAAAGGGAAGAAATATTGCAGTAGGTGAATGGGGGGTGGTGGTGAGAAAGGGGAAGGAGATACGGGAAGACATATCCGAGGGGGATAGAGGTTACTTTAGAGTATGAGATTGAGGAACAGACTTTAGTATTTGGATAGAGAAATGGCTAACTTACCACGCCAAGAATTTAACTTCCACAAGATAGATCACCATTAGTAATGGTCGGCAGGGTGTTGGGAGGTGAGACTGTTCTATGTCATTATAAATGCATGATTATTATGAATCATTGTGCTGTGCTAACTAAAATTAAGTTTCTGAAAAAAACTGAACTACACGGAAAGGGTTAAACACCCATGTCAATTGAAAAATGAACAAGCTTGCACAGGAAGGATGGGGGTTATTTTAACCTCCATGAACAGGTGGGTTGGGGGCGGGTGGGAGTTGAAAATAGTTGTTTTTTGGGTCGCAACCGCAACCCGGCTTTATTTCCCGGTTTAATGTCGGCGTGTAAAATACAGGCTTCCCACTGGGAATGCAAAATCCGAAAATTTTGCAGTTGCGACCCAAAAAACCCAATTATTTTCAACTCCCACCTGCTCCCAACCCACCCGTTCTTGGGGGTTAAAATCACCCCCGATATGTCTATAATGGCTCCAATGAGAAAAAATAGTGAACGACTGAAAAATAATAAGCACAAGGACCTTAAGGATGGTTAAAGAGATAAAAAGACTTTGGGCCATAATTTGCTGTAGCAGGGCATCTGCCATTAGTTAGGTTTTATTTAACATGTAGGTTTTTAATTTTTTTGCGTGGCAAGTTAATGAAAGTGCGAGCTGGTAATGGCACAGCGAGGGAAACAGGGCATCTGGGACTTGAGTGAAGGGGTCGAGTAACTGGGCAGCTCCTTAATCAGATTGAAGGATTGTGAAATAAACAATGCAAGGACTGAGAAGGAAGTGTAAATTAGAGTGGGTGAATTCAACGTCAAATCGGGTCCGGAAAAAGAAATAGAGGGAAATAGAGACTGGATTGAGAGAGAAAAAGAGAGACAGAAGGGAAAAGTAATTTTTTTTTTAATTACATTTTTTAAATCTCCAACAATTGAAACCTGAAGGAATGAGACTCCACACTTACAATAGTTAATTTCCAGAGCCAGAGAGGTTGATTGGTAGTAATTAACATTTACCACATCGTTAAAAGGGCAGTTAGACTGGAATGAACACGACTTAACTTTCTGCGGCAAGTTTAGTTCCTATCTACCGTGCAGCCATTCGATGCATTTCAATGGTCAAGCAGATGGTGATATGCCGTATTTGCGAAGCTAACAGCGGAGCAGCACAGCTCGGACAGCAACTTTCGGATATCCGCATCTGCCCCTCGCCTGAAGTGTTTTTTTATTCGTTCATTTGATGTGGGCATCGCTGGCGAGGCCAGTATTTATTGCCTATCCCTAATTGCCCTTGAGAAGGTGGTGGTGAGCCGCCTTCTTGAACCAATGCAGTCCGTGTGGTGAAGGTTCTCCCGCAGTGCTGTTAGGAAGGGAGTTCCAGGATTTTGACCCAGCGACGATGAAGGAACGGCGATATATTTCCAAGTCGGGATGGTGTGTTACTTGGAGGGGAATGTGCAGGTGGCGTTGTTCCCATGTACCTGCTGCTCTCGTCCTGGGTTTGGGAGGTGCTGTCGAAGAAGCCTTGGCGAGTTGCTGCAGTGCATCCTGTGGATGGTACATACTGCAGCCACTGTGCGCCGGTGGTGAAGGGAGTGAATGTTTAGGGTGGTGGATGGGGTGCCAATCAAACGGGCAGCTTTGTCCTGGATGGTGTTGAGCTTCTTGAGTGTTGTTGGAGCTGCACTCATCCAGGCAAGTGGAGAGTATTCCATCACACTCCTGACTTGTGCCTTGTTGATGGTGGAAAGGCTTTGGGGAGTCAGGAGGTGAGTCACTCGCCGCAGAATACCCAGCCTCTGACCTGCTCTTGCAGCCACAGTATTTATATGGCTGGTTGCTGGACCATTTGAGCATAATTAATGGCGAGCTCCATTAGCCTCACCATTATTTTGACAGCAAAATCTGGGCCATTCGGACTGGTTAAAAGCAGCCCATGGACTTTGAAAATAGCGACACTTCCAGGACAAGCCCTCCAGTGAACGATGGGTACAAGTTCATCCAGAAGGGAGACTGGATCGGTTGTGGGTAATGGGAAACCAAAATAATTGACAAAAGAACTCGAGTTCTAAGAAAGAAAGAGAAGCTGAATTATTAACGTCAGATAAAATTTGATATAGCTGATGAGTTTAAGTTTAGTTTAGTCTCAGTGAGTTGGCCATGGAAGATTAATAAAGGATTATGGACATCCTCATAACTTTAAGGATGTCAGAACATATTGATAATTTCCTGGCAATAGTCAGATTGGGCAGTGAACCTCTGAAAAAGTTAATTGAGAAATGCAGAGACGGAATCCAGGTCCCTGTTATAAAGCAGTAAATAAACAAACATCCACATGGATTGACAGCTGGTCTTGCAAATTGGACAAATAAATATAACAATGGTCAACACGGATTAAACACTTGGCTCTATAATACCTGGGTGGAATTAATATAACAATTGGCAGAATGGTCGATTACACTGAACAATATTTAACCCTTCGGGGTGCTTAGAGTAAAAGTTTAAAGGAACGAATGGAAAAAACAACGGGACAAGATGTCCCATGGGCAAGAAATAAGTGAACTCTAGAGAAATAACAAGGTCTGGGAGATTTATTAGATCCAAGAAAGGTGACGGAAAACTCAGAATTCATTTTTTTATTGAACAATAGAAAGGAGGACGTCAGTGAAAGAAACAAAAACACAAGCAATTGTATTACAAGAAGCAAATAATCAGTGTGAGACTGTGTGTGGTGGAGAGCAACAGAGGTTACAAAATGATATCTAGGAGTGAAAAAAAGGACAAATGATCTGACACGGGAAAAGGTAGAATTGGAGTAACAGTTAGTAAAAACAAATTTGAATAATGATAAGTTGGAAGGAGAAAATAAAAACTGGTTAAATTGCACTTAGGAACAGGAGGAGGCCATTCAGCCCCTCGAGCCTGTTCCGCCATTCAATTGAATCATGGCTGATCTGTTTCTCAACTCCATCTACCCGCCTTGGTTCCGTAACCCTTAATACCCTCGCTGAACAAAAATCGATCAATCTCAGTTTTGACATTTTCAATTGACCCCCAGACTCAGCAGTTTTTTGGGGGAGAGAGTTCCAGATTTCAATTAACCTGTGTGTGAAGAAGTGATTTCTGACATCACCCCTGAACGGCCTAGCTCTAATTTTAAGGTTATGTCCCCCCCGATACTGGTCTCTCCCACCAGAGGAAATAGTTTCTCTCTACCTATCAAATCCTTCAATCATCTTAAACACCTTAAGTAGATCATCCCTCAATCTTCTATACTCAAAGTCAGATCCAAGAAAATACTACCTTTCATTTTACTGAGATGCACGAGCAAAAATTGAAAGTATTTACATCAACAGAATTGCGCTACACAGGCTTACAGAAACATGATGGGTAGCGACAGTGATAATGTAGCTAATCAACTAATGGTTCCTGTATATTTTATCAGGTTTGCATTTCTTGATGCAATTTAGGTGTTTTTTTTATAAAACTTCAATTTTGAGAACTTATACAGTTATACAATGTGCTGTGGTCACTTAAGATAGCAACGATACCAGTAAATAAGTAATATACTCAGTTAAACATCTCTGTGAAACTAGTAATTGGGTAATAAAAAAAAACTTGTGTGTCTCAACTGTTTAAAAATTGTGCGTTTAGTTAAAATTAAAGAGGATTAACCTAGATCCAATTAAGCTGAAGTTTACTTGGCAGAATTCATATGCACTTGATTGGGCAAATCGTACCTGTGACATTTTAATTACATCATGATCTTTGTGGAAATTTATTTTATGTTAAGCTGATTGCAGCAGTTTTCACAAATCCACAGTGTGCATTAAACCACCGTAAAAACATTGGAAAAGTCGGGGGCAGCATGGTTCTCCTGTTCCTTCCAGTCATTGAGAATCTAAGATCAGATCTTCAACTCTGCTTCAATATTTACCAAGTAAAAATCTTGCTAGTTACAGTTCTCAGCGTAAAGAAATTATGCTTACATTTATTACTATTAGTTTTAAGTTTCAGGGCTTATGTTCATAGAATCATAGAAAATTTTCGGCACAGGAGGAGGCCATTCGGCCCATCTTGTCCGTGCCGGCCGAAAATGAGCCACCCAGCCTAATCCCACTTTCCAGCACTTGGTCCATAGCCTTGAAGGTCACAGCACTTCAGGTGCACATCCAGGTACTTTTTAAATGAGTTGAGGGTTTCTGCCTCTACCACCTGTTCAGGCAGTGAGTTCCAGACCCCGACCACCCTCTGGGTGAAAAAGATTTCCCTCAGCTCCCCTCTAATCCTTCTACCAATTACTTTAAATCTATGCCCCCAGTTATTGACCTCTCTGCTAAGGGAAATAGGTCCTTCCTATCCACTCTATCTCGGCCGCTCATAATTTTATACACCTCCTTAAATCTCCCCTCAGCTTCCTCTGTTCCAAAGAAAACAACCCCAACCTATCCAATCTTTCCTCGCAGCTAAAATTCTCCAGTCTTGGCAACATCCTTGTAAATCTCCTCTGCACCTTCTCTGGTGCAATTACATCTTTCCTGTAATGTGGTGACCAGAACTGTACGCAGTACTCAAGCTGTGGCCTAACTAGTATTTTATACAGTTTTAACACAACCTCCCTGCTCTTATATTCTATGCCTCGGCTAATAAAGGAAAGTATTCCATATGCCTTCCTAACCACATTATCTACCTGTCCTGCTACCTTCAGCGATCTGTGGACATGCACTCCAAGGTCCCTCACTTCCTCTACACCTCTAGTATCCTCCCATTTATTGTGTACTCCCTTGCCTTGTTTGCCCTCCCCAAATGCATTACCTCACACTTCTCGGGATTGAATTCCATTTGCCACTTTTCTTCCCACCTGACCAGTCCATTGAAATCTTCCTGCAGTCTACAGCTTTCCTCCTCACTATCAACCAAATGGCCAATTTTTGTATCATCTGCAAACTTCTTAATCATGCCCCCTACATTTAAGTCCAAATCATTAATATACATTACAAAAAGCAAGGGACCGAGTACTGAGCCCTGCGGAACCCAACTGGAAACAGCCTTCCAGTCGCAAAAACACCCTTCGACTATTACCCTTTGTTTCCTGCCAATTTTGGATCCAACTTGTCACTTTCCCTTGGATCCCATGGGCTTGTACTTTTTTGACCAGTCTGCCATGTGGGACCTTGTGAAAGGCCTCGCTAAAATCCACCTAGACTCCATCAAACACACTATCCTCAGCGACCCTCCTTGTTACCTCCTCAAAAAATGTTAAGTGTATATAAACAACTTGACTAATTAGTTTCACTAATTTACGGAATCTACTTTCGAACCCTTACAGTTAGAGCCTCAAGTTCTGTTTTATGTTGACGACTTGCTTGTACAGAGACGCCAGCGCAACATCTCCAAGTGTTACCACACTTATTCACAGCACCGTCACAAGCTGGGCTAAAACTCAGCCTGTCAAAGAGCCATTTTTAACCCATTCAGCACCTATTCCTGCCCACAATGTTTCCGCACAGGTTGGATGCCTGGTCCCAGACCGAGTGAATGATATATTAAGGTTACCCCCACCCCATGACCTAAAAAATACTCGGGGCATTTTGAGGGCTTTTCGGATTCTCCCCGACAGTTCATACCTAAATTTGCAGATATCACAAAACCACTGTATTTTCTTCTAAAGAAAAGGATCAACGGTGAGAACGGACTGCAGCCAGACAAGACACCTTCTTTCTTAAAGAGGCACTGACTCTGCCTGGATTCCACAGATCCCACATGCCCATTTCGTTCAGAAGTCTCGTGCTCCTCTTCTGCGATATCCACTGCCTTATTCCAGAGGGTACAAGGACTCCGTTGGGCCGTTGCTTATCCGAGCCATGTCCTGACATCAGCAGAACCACCGTTTTCTGCTACGTGAGCTTCGCGTCCGAGCCACAACCTGGGCTGTCCACTATTTTGCGCCTATTACAGGGTTTAACAGAACTGATCTACACTCTTCACACCGGCCCACTTTGTCTGTTAATTGTCCAACGCCTCCAAGAAGGTTGAGCATCAAACTGGGCTCAATCGCTCCAAGATCTGGACATCCATAGTGTTCCAACCAAACCAACTGCAGTCAGTCAAGTCTGGCTGTGCTATTAGAGATGCTGCCGGTGTGACATCTCTTCCCCACCGGCCTCTGTACCCTTTATACCATGGAAGGAAGGCGCCCAAAGCCCTTCTTTTTGTATATACCGATGGTACACCATTTTACTCTGGAGGAGTACAGTATTCGGGTGTAAGTATAGTATCTGTCCCTCCCTCCTCATGGTGTTAGGGCCCATTCTGTCCAATATGGTGAAGGTGCAGCCGTAGCCGCTGCTCTTGAAGCCCTTTAATCCCCTGCCTGGTGCCCCCATTGTGGTGTCTCCTGTTTATTGACTCTTCCTTTTTTGTGCAATTCGTTAAACCAAACAGGGAGAAACTGGGTTATTAATGATTTCACTTCCTCTGATGGGAAGCCAGTCCATTATGCCCACTTGTTTCAATACATTTTTTTCTTACGAAATAATGCCCTGATTGCTATTAGTATTAAAAAGGACACTTCCACACTCCAGGGTCTGATAAATCCAGGAATGATTGACTGGATCTGTTAGTACATCACCGTGCCCAAGGGAGGCAGATTTAGGAAGCACCTTCCCCAATACCAGTATCTGCTGTGACATGAGCAAAAGGGGAGAAAATGACAACAGAACAAGAGATACCACATATTCAATAATTGCAGGCATAAAATACCGAAATCTGATCACTGAATGGGTTTCTGGAGGGAACCACAACCACAAATCCACCCAAAATTTCATCCACATTTAAATAAGTTGACAGTAGAAGAAATTGTGCTCCATACACCCCATTCTCCAGTACTGAAGGAAGGCTTAATGAGTTGGGCCATATTACTGTACATGGCACACAGTGTCTCAACAGCTGGACACAATAATGAAAACCACACAATGGGTAAAAGACTTTGGCTGCTAAAAGAAAAACTTGCATTTTATATAGCACGTTTCACAACCTCAGGACGTCCCAAAGCACTTCACAACCAATGAAGTGCCTTTGAAGTGTAGTCACTGCTGTAATGTAGAAAACGTGGCAGCCAATTTGCGCACAGCAAGGTCCCAAAAACAGCAGTGTGATAATGACCAGATAACTGTTTTAGGTATTGGTTGAGGGATAAATATTGGCCAGGACTCCCCTGCTCTTCTTCAATAATGCCTTGGGATCTCTTACCTCCACCTGAAAGAGCAGACAGGGCCTCGGTTCAATGTCTCATCCAAAGAGCAGCACCTCCGACAGTGTAGCACTCCCTCAGTACCCCCTGAAGCGTCAGCCTAGATTTTGTGCTCAAGTCTCTGGAGTGGGACTTGAACCCACACCCTTCTGACTCTGAGGTGAGAGTGCTCCCAACTGAGCCACGGCTGACCAGAAATGACGAAGGATGTAACAATACGTTATAACCAACGTCACACATGCACCCACATAAACCCAACCACGACAAAACAAAGCCCCCACCCCGGTGACCCTACTAAAAGAGGGATCATGATTGATTGAATAGAGCCTTTAACCACAACCGCAAGATGAAACAAATATATTTTAACTGTACTGGACCCCTTTTCAAAATGGGTGGAAGCTATCCCAAGTGCTGGAGCTCTGAAAGGACAAGTTAGCACTCAGTGGGATTCGCCAAAGGAAATTGACTGACCAAGGTCCCCATTATACTGCAGAGGCCATGCGTGAATGCATGAATCTGTTGGGCGTAAAGACAACAGCTTCACATTTCATACTGTCTCCAGTCACCCGGGACAGTGGAAAGAGCAAATTGCACTTCAAAAATAATTGTCAGAAAACGTGTAGCAACAATTGGGATGTGAAGTGGCCATTAGCCTGGGTGGCCAGAAGATCAACTCCTTCCTCCGCCAGGGGATTGAGTCCCTAAAGACAAGGTGAAGTACGTGACTCCCACCTCATGTACGAGGGGTTGTCGGGACTCTCTGAAACGAGCAGTTGATCAAACTGAAGATTAATCTAAAGAAGGTCATCAGGTAAATTAACGAGTGGACTGCCCACCAATTGGGAAGGTTTACTGATACAGTAAAAAGAAACCAGGAACTTACACAGATGGAGCAGTTGTCCCTAGTTGGTGAGACGTTATGTTAAAATGGTTCAGTAATCCATCCCACTCACTGTATCCCAAGTGGAGAAGACCGTTCACAGTAATAGAGATATTAGCTCAATTTTAGGGGGAAACTGCGGGTGCGTTGGGGGACGGGGGGCTCCGAACATCGCAGAAATCCCGTTCAGGTTCGGAAGCCGGCTCCAACCCACCAACTTCTGAGTTTCCCAAGGACGCACCTGTGTGCGCGTGAGCGACCCGAAACCAGAAGTTCCGCCAGCAATTAAAGCCGGCGGGATGGTCGTTAAAGAGCAAAATGTACCTCATTGAGGTACTTAAGGCACATTACCTGTGACAGATTAAATGATTGTAATGATTTTTAACTTACCTGGGCAGCTTGCCCACCGCTCCTGATTCATGCCTGGTGCAGGATCAGGGAAAAAGAAACAAAATAAAGTACATCAAAAACCACAGAAGGAAGTTAAAACACAAAATCAACCTACCTTTCCAACCTGCTCCGATGTCTCCCTCTCCGATCTCCCCCTCCCCGATCTTCCCCTCCCCCCCCCGATCTTCCCCTCCCCCCCCCGATCTTCCCCTCTCTTCTCCCCCCGATCTTCCCCTCTCTTCCCCCCCCGATCTTCCCCTCTCTTCCCCCCCCCGATCTTCCCCTCTCTTCCCCCCCCGATCTTCCCCTCTCTTCCCCCACCATCTTCCCCTCTCTTCCCCCCCCGATCTTCCCCTCTCTTCCCCCCCCCGATCTTCCCCTCTCTTCCCCCCCCGATCTTCCCCTCTCTTCCCCCACCATCTTCCCCTCTCTTCCCCCCCCCGATCTTTCCCGATCTTCCCCCCCCCCCCGATCTTCCCCTCTCGCCCCCATCTTCCATTCCAGTGCCGGATGACGTCTCTCTCTCTCTCTCTCTCTCTCGCAGCCCCCCACCCCCACCCCCCACCCGCGCTGCAGCTCCTGACGGCAGCCAGCCTGTCAATCAACCCAGAGAGGACGTCAATCATCAGCAATCACCATGCGGTCGTGTTGGAAACGGTAAGTTTTATTTATGTGGGTTTGCCACGGACACCTTCACCCCCCGCCCCCGCCACCAACCCACCACCATTGCAAAATCGACCCCATTGGGTCCATCAGTGCTAAAGGTTCGAATTAAGGACCCCAAAGGACAAAGTAAGTGGTTCCATGTGGACCAAACAAAACCTTATAAAAAGGACCATGTCGAAGTGGTAAGAGATAATCCAGATATAAAATCTGCCCCACTAATGGACTCCTGATCCAGGAGTATCATGATATTATCATTCACAATGTATAATATGGGGAAAAACCATTGGTTACTGATTTACAAAAATGGGCACTGATACGCTGTACCAATTGGACTGGTCTGCCAAAATGTAATCATAGGACAAGATACTGCAATAGGGAGGGAAGCACAGACTTCGAGGTACTGTGCGAGGAGAACTGGGCAACAGGAAGTGAGCAACAATCAATTTCAAGAATTCGACCAAGGATTCTTTGAATTCGGGATCAAAGAACAAACCTGGATCATGGACTGGAAATCTGCCAACCTATTGAACCGATATAAAAGATGCGCCCTGATCTGTAAGGAACCACATAATGATCCAGAGGAGGAAGAGAGTGGTAAGGAAAAGGTCCCTATGAGGCTCGTTTGAAATTGGAGGATTCGGTATAGCGACTGGTTGGAATATCTCATCAGTTAAGGCTTTAGAAAGTCAGGTAGACAAATTTACAAAACATATCCAGATAGGTCTGCCTCAGGATGAAATTGAGACTATTATGGACTTAAAAACTCTGGCCAGAGTAGCCGACAAACAAGTAGATGTAATCAACCGATAGCCTTCAGACCAGGTACACCTACTATATATCCACAACAGATAGTAAACATCTTGAGCAGATCATTAGAACAAATAATACAGGGAGGCATCCGTGTCGATCTATTAAATACTAAAACCATCCGAGTCCAGTATGGCCAACGTCACAATCTGGTTGGAAAGGATACGGACGAGTCAAAGTATAAAATTCCGTCAGCTATACTCTTATGATTGTGGGCAAGTTGTACCAGGTATACTGGAGTAGACTTATAAAGACATCCAAAAACAGGGCAGGTCCCTTCTCTGAAACTTGACTTGAGCAAGAAACCCTCCCCCCAACAAAGATGATCCTACATCTGTCCATTTAGAATTGAGAATGTTAGTGCGACGTCGAATCTCTGATGCTGAGAGGGGCGTGATTTATTACATCCACCCGATTGTGAACATTGGACGTGTTAAGAAAAATGTAAGGGAAATGCACAGCCAGCCTATATTGTCTATACTGAAGTATCAGAAGGATGGAGGGGACTGTAAACAGTTCGGGTCCCACTTCCTTTGGCTCCTGTTCGGATATTAATGAATATATCACACAACAGAAACTATACATATATATATATATATATATATACATACACACTATATATATATATATATATATATATATATATGTTTAGAGAGAGACTCTCAGTGGTCTCCATGGTGATATATTGAGCCCATACATGCAAATGTATGAACAACTGAGTGATTGCTATGAGCAATGTGAGAATGCTTTAAAAATGATGGGGATTAATATTTCAAAGAGAAAAACTCTTAGTTCACTGAACCACATCAATAAACAGCAGGACAACACTGGATGGACATTAACTCCCAATTTATCAGTCATCTAAGTTTGAACCAGACAAGGATAATTAACTAACACTAACTTGTTTAACAGCTGTAAAAACACAATTAATACCATCATACGGTTAAGTTAGACTTTACAGTAAGAGCAAAGAGATCAGAGAACCCAAACCACGACAGGTTCAACAGTATCTCAGCATTGTGGCAGTACAAGTTATAGATTTGGCAAGGTTAAGTTTACAGTCCATAGTCAATGCATCACTGCTCAGTTTCCAGTGTTATGACTGTCCTTTCGGGATACAAGGTACACAACCTGTCCTTTTGTAGGAGGGTGGCTGCTGTGACATTGGGCAGTTCCACCTTCCTCTGTGATGCTCAGGCTCCACCTCATGGTCATTGTCATCTTTCTTTCGTTGTTTTCTAGCTTTAGCAAAACCTGGTCAGTGCTAGAATTCTGTTCTATTTCACTGAACTTCATCACCTGTAGCAGTACATGTTGCATTATTTTGCTTCTGCTTAGCTAAAGACTACCATAAGACTTCCAAATTCTGCTTTTAAACACCTTCTTGCTTTCAAAGAATGCTTCAAATCTCTTTACAACTTTCTCTCAACCTTCTAGCTTGTCTGAAAATTCTTGGCTTCTGAAACCCTTCTGATTGCAGAGGGGTGAAATGTGACTCCTTTAAATATCACGAAAAATTATATCTGTCTGACTCTTTTTGTTTGTGCCTGTCCCTCTTCTCCCCAGAGAGCAGAAGCATCTGTGCCTGTGTGTCTATCTTATCTGTGCCTGTTTTCTCTGTCTCTCTCCAGAGGATGGACGCATCACATCTGAAAGAGCATCTCCCAATTGTGGGAGAGATGCTCTTTCCTTAGTCACAGTATTTTTTAAAATTATATTATATCTTCCCCCAAGCCTTTTCTGTTCCAGTGGAAATAATCCTTGGTGTACAAATCAGAACAGGATCTGTTCCATAGTCCAGGATATTACTGCAGAGAATATTAAATACTGGCAAAGTAAATGGAGATGATGTGTTAGTGTACAAACCAGTCACCAGCTGGCAGTGATCTGATTCGTCAAAACTGGGCATCTATTCAACCACAGGTAATAACTGACAAGTATGAGGTGCCTTTGTGTGTGAGAGAGAGAGAGAGAGATCAGGCCAGGCTTAGATGAAGATTGTGAATTCATGCTGAACATTCTATAAAGAACAGCTCAAAGAACTGGGGCTTTTCTTATTGGGAGATCTCAGCGATTTACAGAGTTCTGTGGGGGATTAGTGGCAAGGGACGGTTACACTGGTCGGTGAGGCAGTAACAGGGGTGCATAGGCTCAGGACTGTCAGTGAACTGGGAGGGGAAAGTTGGAAAAAACTTTTCATTGAGATCATAGAATCTTACAGCACAGAAGGAGGCCAATCAGCCCATCATGCTCTTTGAAAGAGCTATCCAATTAATCTCACTCCCTTTTTCTTTCTCCACAGTCCTGCAAATTTTTGTTTTTCAAGTATATATCCAATTCCCGGTTGAAAGTTACTATTGAATCTGCTTCCACCGCCCTTTCAGGCAGTGTATTCCAGATAATTAACAACCCACTGCGTAAAAACATTTCTCCTCATCTTACCTTTGGTTCTTTTGCCAATTATCTTAAATCCGTGTCCTCTGAATACTTGGATTAAATGTCCCTTAACCTTCTCTGCTCTAAGGAGAACAATCCCAGCTTCTCTAATCTCTCCAAAGATATGGAATGCTTTGCGAGGGGTGGCTGCTGGGGCAGAGATTCTAAAACATTGATATGGGGAATAGGACGGTTTTGGGCACCGCACCTCAGGAAGGAAGATTGGCCTTGAAGGGGCGCAGCACAGTTTCATCAGAATTTACAGGGTTAAATTACGAGGGCAGAAGAGCATAAACTTGGATTATATTCCCTTGGGTTTAGAAGCTTTAGGGGTGATCTAACCGAAGTGTAAAAAATGATAATATATTCGATAGAGTAGATACAGGGAAGCCACAACATGGGAGCAAAATCTTAAAATTCGAGCGAGGTTATTCGGCAGTGAAATCAGGAAGCACTTTTTCACACAAAGGGGCATGGAAATCTGGGACTCTCTCCCCCCAACAGGCTGTGGATGCTGGGGGTCAATTGAAATTTTCAAGACTCAGGTCAATAGATTTTCATTGGATAAGGATAGAATCATAGAATCATAGAAGTTTGCAACATGGAAACAGGCCCTTCGGCCCAACAAGTCCATGTCGCCCAGTTTATACCACTAAGCTCGTCCCAATTGCCTGCACTTGGCCCATATCCCTCTATACCCATCTTACCCATGTAACTGTCCAAATGCTTTTTAAAAGACAAAATTGTACCCGCCTCGACTACTGCCTCTGGCAGCTCGTTCCAGACACTCACCACCCTTTGAGTGAAAAAATTGCCCCTCTGGACCCTTTTGTATCTCTCCCCTCTCACCTTAAATCTATGCCCCCTCGTTATAGATTCCCCTACCTTTGGGAAAAGATTTTGACTATCTACCTTATCTATGCCTCATTATTTTATAGACTTCTATAAGATCACCCCTAAACCTCCTACTCTCCAGGGAAAAAAGTCTCAGTCTATCCAACCTCTCCCTATAAGTCAAACCATCAAGTCCCGGTAGCATCCTAGTAAATCTTTTCTGCACTCTTTCTAGTTTAATAATATCCTTTCTATAATAGGGTGACCAGAACTGTACACAGTATTCTAAGTGTGGCCTTACTAATGTCTTGTACAACTTCAACAAGACATCCCAACTCCTGTATTCAATGTTCTGACCAATGAAACCAAGCATGCTGAATGCCTTCTTCACCACCCTATCCACCTGTGACTCCACTTTCAAGGAGCTATGAACCTGTACTCCTAGATCTCTTTGTTCTATAACTCTCCCCAACGCCCTACCATTAACGGAGTAGGTCCTGGCCCGATTCGATCTACCAAAATGCATCACCTCACATTTATCTAAATTAAACTCCATCTGCCATTCATCGGCCCACTGGCCCAATTTATCAAGGTCCCGTTGCAATCCTAGATAACCTTCTTCACTGTCCACAATGCCACCAATCTTGGTGTCATCTGCAAACTTACTAACCATGCCTCCTAAATTCTCATCCAAATCATTAATATAAATAACAAATAACAGCGGACCCAGCACCGATCCCTGAGGCACACCGCTGGTCACAGACCTCCAGTTTGAAAAACAACCCTCTACAACCACCCTCTGTCTTCTGTCATCAATCCAATTTTGTATCCAATTGGCGACCTCACCTTGGATCCCGTGAGATTTAACCTTATGTAACAACCTACCATGCGGTACCTTGTCAAAGGCTTTGCTAAAGTCCATGTAGACCAAGTCTACTGCACAGCCCTCATCTATCTTCTTGGTTACCCCTTCAAAAAACTCAATCAAATTCGTGAGACATGATTTTCCACTCACAAAACCATGCTGACTGTTCCTAATCAGTCCCTGCCTCTCCAAATGCCTGTAGATCCTGTCTCTCAGAATACCCTCTAACAACTTACCCACGACAGATGTCAGGCTCACCGGTCAATAGTTCCCAGTCTTTTCCCTGCAGCCCTTCTTAAACAAAGGCACAACATTTGCTACCCTCCAATCTTCAGGCACCTCACCTGCAGCTGTCGATGATTCAAATATCTCTGCTAGGGGACCCGCAATTTCCTTCCTAACCTCCCATAACGTCCTGGGATACATTTCATCAGGTCCTGGAGATTTATCTACCTTGATGCGCGTTAAGACTTCCAGCACCTCCCTCTCTGTAATATGTACACTCCTCAAGACATCACTATTTATTTCCCCAAGTTCCATAACATCCATGCCTTTCTCAACCGTAAATACCGATGTGAAATATTCATTTAGGATCTCACCCATCTCTTGTGGTTCCGCACATAGATGACCTTGTTGATCCTTAAGAGGCCCTACTCTCTCCCTAGTTACTCTTTTGCCCTTTATGTATTTGTAGAAGCTTTGGGATTGATACAGGGCTATGGAGAGAGTGGGTCAGTGGGATTAGTTGGGGATTGATACAGGGCTATGTGGAGAGAGTGGGTCAGTGGGATTAGTTTGGGATTGATACAGGGCTGTGGAGTGAGTGGGTCAGTGGGATTAGTTTGGGATTGATACAGGGCTATGTGGAGAGAGTGGGGCATTGGCATTAGTTTGGGATTGATATAGGGCTATGGGGAGAGAGTGGGTCAGTGGGATTAGTTTTGGATTGATACAGGGCTATGGGGAGAGAGCGGGACAGTGGGATTAGTTTTGGATTGATACAGGGCTATGGGGAGAGAGTGGGACAGTGGGATTAGTTTGGGATTGATACAGGGCCATGTGGAGAGAGTGGGGCAGTGGGATTAGTTTGGGATTGATACAGGGCTATGGGGAGAGAGTGGGGCAGTGGGATTAGTTTGGGATTGATACAGGGCTATGTGGAGAGAGTGGGGCATTGGCATTAGTTTGGGATTGATATAGGGCTGTGGGGACAGAGTGGGTCAGTGGGATGAGTTTGGGATTGATACAGGGCTATGGGGAGAGAGTGGGGCAGTGGGATTAGTTTAGGATTGATGCAGGGCTATGGGGAGAGAGCGGGACAGTGGGATTAGTTTACTATTGATACAGGGCTATGGGGATAGAGCGGGGCAGTGGGATTAGTTTGGGATTGATACAGGGCTCGGGGAGAGAGGGGGTCACTGGGATTAGTTTGGGATTGATGCAGGGCTGTGGGGAGAGAGTGGGGCAGTGGAATTAGTTTGGGATTGATACTGGGCTATGGGGAGAGAGTGGGGCAGTGGGATTAGTTTGGGATTGATACAGGGATATGGGGAGAGAGTGGGGCAGTGGGATTAGTTTGGGATTGATACAGGGATGTGGGGAGAGAATGGGGCAGTGGGATTAGTTTGGGATTGATACATGGCTATGGGGTGAGAGTGGGACAGTGGGATTCGTTTGGGATTGATACAGGGCTATGGGGAGAGAGTGGGGCAGTGGGATTAGTTTGGAATTGATACAGGGCTATGGGGTGAGAGTGGGGCAGTGGGATTAGTTTGGGATTGATACTGGGCTATGGGGAGAGAGTGGGACAGTGGGATTAGTTTGGGATTGATACAGGGCTATGGGGTGAGAGTGGGGCAGTGGGATTAGTTTGGGATTGATACAGGGCTGTGGGGAGAGAGTGGGACAGTGGGATTAGTTTGGGATTGATATAGGGCTATGGGGAGAGAGTGGGGCAGTGGGATTAGTTTGGGATTGATACAGGGTTATGGGGAGAGAGTGGGTCAGTGGGATTAGTTTTGGATTGATACAGGGCTATTGGGAGAGAGTGGGGCAGTGGGATTAGTTTGGGATTGATACAGGGTTATAGGGAGAGAATGGGTCAGTGGGATTAGTTTGGGATTGATACAGGGCTTTTGGGAGAGAGTGGGGCAGTGGGATTAGTTTGGGATTGATACAGGGCTATGGGGAGAGAGTGGGTCAGTGGGATTAGTTTGGGATTGATACAGGGCTATGGGGAGAGAGTGGGACAGTGGGATTAGTTTGGGATTGATGCAGGGCTATGCGGAGAGAGTGGGGCAGTGGGATTAGTGGGATTGATACACGGCTATGGAGAGAGGGCGGGGCAGTGGGATTAGTTTGTCAATGGAGATTCCTTGCCTCATATCCCTGGGGAATCTGACAGAACAATACTGGGGTGGGGAGGTTTTACCCTGAAATTCCACAGGTCTCTCTTCGCTTCTTAATCACGTCCAATGTCAACTGCTGCCCCTTTCATCCCTTGAGACCCATTTCCAATTTCCTTTTCCTCTTCAAAGTCCTTGAACGTGCTGTCTCCTCCTGAATCTGTGCCCATCTTTCCCACAACTCCACGTTTGAACCTCTCCAATCAGGTTTCCACCCCTACTACAGATCCAAAACATCCCTAAACGTCCACAAGTGACATCCTCTGTAACTGTGACTGTAGACATTGTCCCTCCTTGACCTCTCTGTGGCCTTTGACATGGTTGACCACACCTCCTTCTCCAATACCTCTCCTCCATTGTCCATCTCAGCAGGACTGCCCTCACCTGGTTCCACTCCTCCGCGTACAGTCATAGCCAGAAAATCTCCTGCAATGGTTCCTCTTCTCACCCTTGCCATTACCTCTGGAGTCCCCCAAGGATCTGTCCTTGGCTGCCTCGTCGTCCTCATCTAGATGCTGCCTGTCTTGACGACATTATCTGCAGCCATGGAGTCAGGTTCCACATGTATGCTGACGGCACCCAGCTCTGCCTCACCATCACCTCCCTCGACCCATCCGTCATCTTTCTGCTATCAGTCTGCTTGTCTAAAATCCAGTCCCGGATGAGCTGCAATTTCCTCCAGTTCAACACTGGGAACATTCCACCCTCTATTTGCCTGATCCCAAATCCTGGGAAGCAGATCACCATTATAAGGTCACACATTGCTCGCTGTTGTCTGCCCTTAGAGGGCCAGAAAGCAGGAGGAGCATCTCACTTCTCCACCCTGGGGAGGGGAGGGGAGGGAGGCTGCCCATTTCGGCTGAAGATTTTAATGTTAAAAATTGCTGGCGATTCACCTGTGGCCCTTTCCTAATGTCTCTGCCACTGATTGCCATTCAGAGACCAGTATTAGGCTCACAACTCCATCTTAGTCCAGGACAAAGCAGTCCACTTGATCGGCATCCACGACCTTAAACTTCCTCCACCACCATGGCTGCAGTGTGTACCATCCACAGGATGCTCTGCAGCCACTCGCCAAGGTTTCTTCGACAGCACCTCCCAAACCGTGACCTCTACCACCTAGAAGGACAAGCACATGGGAACAACACCACCTGCACGTTCCCCTCCAAGTCACACACCATCCCGACTTGGAAATATATCACCGTTCCTTCATCGTCGCTGGGTCAAAACCCTGGAACTCCCTTCCTAACAGCACTGTGGGAGAACCTTCACCACACGGACTGCAGCGGTTCAAGAAGGCGGCTCACCACCCCCTTCTCAAGGGCAATTAGGGATGGGCAATAAATGCCGGCCTCAGCAGCAACGCCCACATCCCATGAATGAATTAAAAAAAAGAATATGGGGGTGATTTTAAAATGTTCGCCCGCTTCCTGCAGGTGGACTTTCTCCTGGCCTGTAGTACTGGTGGAACTGGTGGGATTTTTGGCAGGGGATGGGGTGGAGATGTGATCCTGCCAGTCTTTGTGATATCACCATGGAAGGGGTGCAGCACAAGAGACCTCGCAGGAACAGGGTCCCAGTCCAAATTCCAGCCCTCCCCCCTCAGACTCAGGAATTTTGGGGCCATTGTGTTTTGCACGTTTGACATTCAAAGAAATAAAGATTTGCCAGACAGTTTTGTTTGCTGACAGTGTCCCTTTCAGAGGACAGATTGTGAAGTGAGTTTCACAATAAACTGAGGGAAATGAAACTAAAAGTAAAGTGAGCGACAGAATAAGGAGCAGGAACTGAGATGGCCGCCAGCAAACAGATCGTAACCCTGAGTGAGGATTTAACCTGCTCCGTCTGCCTCTCTCTGTTTGTGTAGCCGGTGCGGCTGGACTGTGATCACAACTTCTGTAAATCCTGTATCGACAAGTGTTGGGACAAGCAGGGGGAGACCGTGTCCTGCCCGGAATGTCGGGTGGTTTTCCCCCGGAGAAACTACTGCAGGAACAGGGTGTTGGCCAATCTCACCGAGAAAGCTCGGCAGCTGGACCTCAACCCAGACCCAGACCTGAACCTGAACCTGAACCCAGAGCTGATCCCGAACCCAGAGAAAGGTCGGTCTCACTGTGAGGAACATAATGAGAAACTGAAGCTGTTCTGTGAGGAGGATGAGATCCTGATCTGTGCCAGTTGTGTAGATTCTCCCGCACATTCAGACCACAGGTTCCTGCCGGTCCAGAGGGCAGTTCAAAAGTACAAGGTGAGGGGTTTAAGTGAGCGACCCGTCTCCACGAAACGCAATAAGAGTAATATTGGTTAAGTGCCAGCATGAACTGATAGGGAGAGTGTCAGAAAGATTTGGCAGGGCCACGGGGGGAGAGAGTGTCTGTGTGAGAGGGTGGGGAGTTGGATGGGGTACAGTGTCTGTGTGAGAGGGTGGGGAGTTGGATGGGGTACAGTGTCTGTGTGAAAGGACGGGGAGTTGGATGGGGTACAGTGTCTGTGTGAGAGGGTGGGGAGTTGGATGGGGTACAGTGTCTGTGTGAAAGGGTGGGGAGTTGGATGGGGTACAGTGTCTGTGTGAGAGGGTGGGGAGTTGGATGGGGTACAGTGTCTGTGTGAGAGGGTGGGGAGTTGGATGGGGTACAGTGTCTGTGTGAGAGGGTGGGGAGTTGGATGGGGTACAGTGTCTGTGTGAAAGGACGGGGAGTTGGATGGGGTACAGTGTCTGTGTGAGAGGGTGGGGAGTTGGATGGGGTACAGTGTCTGTGTGAGAGGGTGGGGAGTTGGATGGGGTACAGTGTCTGTGTGAGAGGGTGGGGAGTTGGATGGGGTACAGTGTCTGTGTGAAAGGGTGGGGAGTTGGATGGGGTACAGTGTCTGTGTGAAAGGACGGGGAGTTGGATGGGGTACAGTGTCTGTGTGAGAGGGTGGGGAGTTGGATGGGGTACAGTGTCTGTGTGAAAGGGTGGGGAGTTGGATGGGGTACAGTGTCTGTGTGAGAGGGTGGGGAGTTGGATGGGGTACAGTGTCTGTGTGAGAGGGTGGGGAGTTGGATGGGGTACAGTGTCTGTGTGAGAGGGTGGGGAGTTGGATGGGGTACAGTGTCTGTGTGAAAGGACGGGGAGTTGGATGGGGTACAGTGTCTGTGTGAGAGGGTGGGGAGTTGGATGGGGTACAGTGTCTGTGTGAGAGGGTGGGGAGTTGGATGGGGTACAGTGTCTGTGTGAAAGGGTGGGGAGTTGGATGGGGTACAGTGTCTGTGTGAGAGGGTGGGGAGTTGGATGGGGTACAGTGTCTGTGTGAGAGGGTGGGGAGTTGGATGGGGTACAGTGTCTCTACTGGGTCTCGAGAGGGTAAAACTCCCTCGGTGAACTAAGACAGGGGGTTGGATGTTGGAGAATTACTGTTCAGGTTACTTTTGGTCTGGTTGATCTGTTGAAAATACAAATGTCATTGTAGGAACTTTGTTTGTACCAGTGTTGTTTGAGCTGATTTTTTAACATATAATATTTCTGCAATGTTAGATTCAGTTTTTAAGGGACGAACTCCCAAGGTTGCACACACAATGATTTTGTTTACAATGAGCCAGTTGCCTTGAACTGTTCTCAACCACGGTGACTTAAAATGTGAATGAACAATAGGAAGGTCAATGTGTACAATGTCAAACATGACGAGCCATTGTGTGAAGATCAGTCTGTGCAATACCTGAGGATCCAGGTATCCTCCCATTCCATTGTCCCAGCAGGGGGCTTAGCTGAAACCGACACATAAACGCTCTGCTGTTGCCTCATCAGTGGGTAGGTGTTCCACGGCAGGGGTCATAACATTGATTGACAATTCAGTGGGAGGAATTCTCCATCTCATAGACTTACGGCAGGTGACAAATAAGTCTCTCTCTCTCTCTCCCCCAGACAGGGAGACTGAGCTGTGTTCTCACATCAGCAGTGAGACGTTGTCCACAAATTCAAAGTCTGGACCAGCTCATTTGAAAAGCTTAGCTAGAGAATGTTTGATGAGTGTTGTATCTTTATTGTATTTAATAACTGGGGAGTGAGGGAACTGATTGTTCTCAGTGTGAAAGCCGTATAGACTTGCATGGAATTACATACAATGTACAGCAGAGAAACAGGGCATTCAGTCCAACAGGTCCATGCCGGCATTTATGCTCCACACAAGCCTCTTCCCACCCCTCTTCTAACTTTATCAGCACATCCTTGTGTCCCTTTCACCCTCATGTGATTATCTCGCTTCCCCTTAAACGTATCTGTACTATTCGCCTCAACTACTCCTTGTGGTAGTGAGTTCCACATTCTAACTACTCTCTGGGTAAAGAAGCTTGTTCTGAATTCCTTATCAGATTAATTACTGACTATCTTATATTTATGGCCCCTAGTTCTGGTCTCCCCCACAAGTGGAAACATTTTCTCTCCGTCTACCCTATCAAACCCTTTCATATATTTAATATAACATAAACCAGTTGTTGGTTTGAAGCTGTGCCTGGTTTGATTGGGTACTTTTCACTCTGCCTCTTGTAAAGAAAGGGGTACACACTAGTAACACATGTAATATTCCCTGAACGTCCGACCCCACTGTTTTGGAATACAATGGCTGACATTGAAATGGATTATGATGAGATCTGATTCCATTTTTCGGACCAGCTGAAATTGTCCTTGGATTCCATGGAGGATGAAAAGAAAAGTAAAAGTGAATTAAAACGGCGGCAGGAGGAGAAGATTTCAGAACTGAATGTAAGTCCTACTTACGTCACCTTTAAACACTGCGGCCCTTTAACAACCTGCAGCTTAAATGATCTCTCTCACCATCTTAGGAGCTCACAGGATCCCTGGAGCAAGACATCGCTGCACAATTTGCCAAAATTCATCAATATCTTGAAGACAAAGAGAAACATTTAATGGAAGAGCTGAGGAGGCAAAAGGAGGAAGATCTACGCCCAATGGAGAAGAACTTGAAAAGAATTGAGGAGGAACTGAGATCACTTGAGGAGAACATATTGAACCTTTGTGCAGACATCGAGCAGCAAGACAGTATCTCTTTTCTCAAGGTGATCCTTTTATAAACCAATCCCCAACCTGTTGGTGTAAGTGTAAACAGCACATTATAATAGGGCTCAAACCACATCACAACATTGTACAACGTGCAGTATAACTGAGGACAAACAGGTATCAGTCCAGTTTGAGCTCTGACTGTGGAGGAGACTGTCTGAACCTGTCAGGTATAACAGTATCTTCCTGTATAACTGGAACCAGATGACAATGTCCAAAAAAGGACTGTTACAGAAGAAATGGGCTGCATCTAGACCAAGGAGGGGTAAAGAGACTTGTGAGGAACATTGAGGCAGCAATCGGAAATCATTCAAAGTAGATAGGTGGAGGGAGGAAAGCAGATTCAGCCGAGACAAGTCGTAGAGCAGAAGGTCGTTGGCAGCGGGTCGAGACACAGAAGGGTATAAATTCGCCAAAGACGGTCGTGCAAAACAGGCGATAACGAATCGACAGCCTGTTTTACATTGCACCCAATTTTCATTTGCAGTCAATGGACTGACTCGTCCATACAGGTCAGAGAAAGTTGTGATCACACTGTGCAGTTACTCTGATCAGACCCCACTTTGAATGGAGGGATAGAATTCAAAAGCAGAGAGGTTATGTTAGACCTGGATCAAACCTTGGTTAGATCACAATTAGACTACTGTGAACAGTTGTGGTCTCCATAAACAAGATATAGAGGGACTGGAGAAGGTACAAAAAAGAATCACAAGGACGATAACAGAACTGAGAGGTTATAACTATCAGGAAACATTGAACAGGCTGGGGCTCATTTTTTTTATTTGTTCATGGGATGTGGGTTTTGCTGGTGAGGCCGGCATTTATTGCCCATCCCTAATTGCCCTTGAGAAGGTGGTGGTGAGCCGCCTTCTTGAACCGCTGCAGTCCGTGTGGTGAAGGTTCTCCCACAGTGCTGTTAGGAAGGGAGTTCCAGGATTTTGACCCAGCAACGATGAAGGAACGGCGATATATTTCCATGTCGGGATGGTGTGTGACTTGGAGGGGAATGTGCAGGTGGTGTTGTTCCCATGTGCCTGCTGCCCTTGTCCTTCTAGGTGGTAGAGGTCACGGGTTTGGGAGGTGCTGTCGAAGAAGCCTTGGCGAGTTGCTGCAGTGCATCCTGTGGATGGTACACACTGCAGCCACAGTGCGCCGGTGGTGAAGGGAGTGAATGTTTAGGGTGGTGGATGGGGTGCCAATCAAGCGGGCTGCTTTGTCCTGGATGGTGGTGAGCTTCTTGAGTGTTGTTGGAGCTGCACTCATCCAGGCAAGTGGAGAGTATTCCATCACACTCCTGACTTGTGGCTTGTAGATGGTGGAAAGGCTTTGGTGAGTCAGGAAGTGAGTCACTCGCCGCAGAATACCCAGCCTCTGACCTGCTCTTGTAGCCACAGTATTTATGTGGCTGGTCCAGTTAAGTTTCTGGTCAATGGTGACCCCCAGGATGTTGATGGTGGGGGATTCGGCGAAAAGAGAAGGCTGAGGGATGACCTGATAGAGGTCTTAAAAATTATGAAATTGTTTAATAGGGGAGACATAGAGAATATGTATCCACTTGTAGGGGTGTCCAAAACTACGGGCCATAAGTGTAATATAGTCACTATTTCAGGAGAAACTTATCTACCCAGAGAGTGGTTAGAATGTGGAACTCGCGACCACATGGAGTGGTTGAGGTGAGTCGCACAGATACAATCAAGGGGAAGCTGGATAAACACATGAGGGAGAAAGGAGCAGAAGGATATGTTGATGGGGTTAGATGAAGAGGGGTGGGATGAGGCTCGTGTGGAGCATAAACACTGGCATGGAGCAGTTGGGCCGAATGGCCTGTTTCTGTGCTGTAGATTCTATGCAATTCGATACAATACTGTGCCTAGTTCTGGTCACCGAGAAGTAAGGCAGGGCAGAGGAGAGCAGTGAGGCCTGGTATCAAGCGTCTCAGTTATTGGGACAGACTGGAGAGACTTGAACACTTCACTCTGGAAAGGAGTGGTGTAATTTTGACACTGGGCGACAGTGTAAAAGGACCGATATCAGCTCAGTCACCTATTAAACATCTCTCCAGATTTGAAGTCAATAGAAATAAAAATGGGGAGAGGTGTTTAACGAGAGACCGAGCCAATATCGTCCGTGCTATATTATCGCCTAAAGTCTAAATAATCCCCGAGGTGTCCGAGAGGTGATTCTATCGCGGTATAAGGGATAGTAAACAGTATGGAAATGGTAAATCAAAATCATACTTTAATTGTTGGAGTCGGCCAAGGGGACACAGGGTCAAACGTGTAAATGTAATTTCAGGACTGATATCAGGAAGTTCTTCTCACACAACAGTAATGAGCAAATGGGCAGCGTTAGGACAGGAACCAATTAGATGATGCAATGTAGGGGGGCACCTTTAGTCGTTCTAGATGGAGGAATTGATGGGCCAAATGGCTTCCCTCACCTGTAAATATCCGATGAACTCACCATCTGAATATCTCCCACAGGTTACTGAGGATTCTTCATTCAGGTTTTGAGAGTTTAGGCCCTATAGTTTGCTCCATTTCGCTTCTGTCCTGAGAACAGAGACATGTTGGGGTCCAGTCCCATGGGTACTAGCCCTGGGAACAGAGACATGTTGGGGTACAGTCCCATGGGTACTAGCCCTGGGAACAGAGACATGTTGGGGTACAGTCCCATGGGTACTCGCCCTGGGAACAGAGACATGTTGGGGTACAGTCCCATGGGTACTAGCCCTGTGAACAGATTCATGTTGGGGTACAGTCCCATGGGTACGAGCCCTGGGAACAGAGACATGTTGGGGTACAGTCTCATGGGTACTAGCCCTGGGAACAGCGATAGGCTGGGGTATATTTCTGTGGCTGCTGCACATCTATTGCACAAACAGTGAGCAACAGGAGGCTATTTGACTGTGTGGGCATCACAATGAGCCTATTCCTGTTCTGGTCTGATGTCTCCACAGCTGCATGTTTCCCCAGAGCTGCCTGGAAGTGTCCAGGAGCTGGTACATAGGCTGTTGTCTCCCTATCGAAGGGATACTGAGGTTAGGTGTAACACCACTGTCCCCAGCTCAGGGCTGCACAGACCAGAGACAAGCTCTGAGTTACTGGGAAAATATAGACCATAAATAAAAGGAAAGGCTCAGTGAACCTTCAAAGTCTTCAGCAGCAGAGGAGACCCTGTCCAGTGTATTCCAGGGGGTAACGGACACGGTGTCACATCACTGGAGCCCGTCAGTGAAAACTCCCCAGATCACATCACATTTCACTAAAACCACTGATTATACATCGGGAAGGAAAGAAAATAGTGGTGTTGGTGGCAGTGTTGATTAAGGGGAATATTGCAGTGCTGGAGAGAGAGGATGTCCCTGTGGGGCCAAGGACAGACTCTATTTGGTTAGATAGAGTTAAGAAACAATAGAGGTGCCAGTGCACTACTGCGTGTATTCGATAGGCCACCAAATAGTAGGATGGGTATCGAGGAGCAAATTTGCAGGGAAATTACAGAGAGGTTCAAGAACTGTAGAGTAGTGATAATAGGGGACTTCAACTATCCCAATATAGACTGGGATTGTAATAGTGTAAAGGGCAAAGAGGGGGAGGAATTTCTTGCTCAGTATGTTTCCGGCCCAACGAGGAAGGAGGCATTGCTGGATCTGGTTCTGGAGAATGAGGTGGGTCAAGTGGAGCAAGTGTCAGTGGGGGAACATTTAGGGAACAGTGATCACAATATCATAAGGTTTAGATTAGTTATGGAAAAGGACAAGGAGCAAACTGGAGTAAAAATACTTAATTGGAGGAGGGACAATTTCAGTGGGTTGAGAACGGATCTGGTCTGGGTAAATTGGAATCAAAGATTGTCAGGCAAAACTGTAATCGAACAATGGGTGGCCTTTAAAGAGGAGATGGTTCGGGTACAGTCGAGGTACATTCCCACGAGAGGGAAAGTTAGGGCAACTAAAGTCAGAGCTCCCTGGATGACGAAAGAGATAGAGAGTAAGATGAAGCAGAAAAAGGGTGTCTGACAGATGTCAGGTTGATAATACAAGTGAGAACCAGGCTGAATATAGAAAGTACAGAGGAGAAGTGAAAAGGAAATAAGAGGGGCAAAGAGAGAGTATGAGAATAGACTGACGGCCAATGTAAAAGGGAATCCAAAAATTTCCTGTAGCATATATTGGGAAATGGGTAGAAAAAGGAGGGGTGGGGCCAATTAGGGACACATGGAGGCAGAGGGCATGGCTGAGGTACTAAATGAATATTTGCATCTTTCTTTACCAAGGAAGAAGATGCTGCCAAAGTCACAGTAAAAGAGGAAGTAGTTGAGATACTGGATGGGCTATAAATTGATGGAGGACACATGAGAAAGTACTTAAAGTCGATGAGTTACCCGGTCCGGATGGGATGCATCCTGGGTTGCTGAGGGAAGTAAGGGTGGAAATTGCGGAGGTACTGGCCAAAATCTTCCAAACATCCGGAGATACGGGGGTGGTGCCAGAGGACTGGAGAATTGCAAATGTTACACCCTTGTTCAAAAAAGGGTGTAAGGATAAACCCGACAACTACAGGCCAGTCAGTTTAACCTTGGTGGTGGGGAAGCTTTTAGAAACGATAATCTGGGACAAAATTAATAGTTACTTGGACAAGTGTGGATTAATAAAGGAAAGCCAGTACGGATTTGTTAAAGGCAAATCGTGTTTAACTAACTTGATTGAGTTTTTTAATGAGGTAACAGAGAAGGTTGGTGTATATATGGACTTTCAAAAGGCGTTTGATAAAGTGCCACATAATAGGCTTGTCAGCAAAATTGAAGCCCATGGAATAAAAGGGACAGCGACAGCATGGATAGGAAATTGTAAAGTGACGGGAAACAGAGAGTAGTGGTGAACGGTTATTTTTCGGACTGGACGAAGGTGTGCAGTGGTGTTCCCCAGGGGTCAGTACAAGGACCATTGCTTTTTTTGATATATACTTAGACTTGGGTGTACAGGGCACAATTTCAAAATTTGCAGATGACATAAAACTTGGAAGTGTAATAAACAGTGAGGAGGATAGTGATAGACTTCAAGAGAACATTGACAGGCTGGTGGAATGGGCGGACACATGTCAGATGAAATTTAACACAGAGAAGTGTGAAGTGATACATTTTGGCAGGAAGAACGAGGAGAGGCAATATGAACTAAATGGTACAATTCTAAAGGGGGTGCAGGAACAGAGAGACCTGGAGTTATATGTGCCCAAATCTTTGAAGGTGGCAGGACAGGTTGAGAAAGCGGTTAAAAAAGCATGCAGGATCCTGGGCTTTATAAATAGAGGCAGAGAGTACAAAAGTGAGGAAGTCATGTTGAACCTTTACAAAACACTGCTTCAGCCACAACTGGAGTATTGTGTCCAATTCTGGGAACCGCACTTTCGGAAGGATGTGAGGCCTTTGAGAGGGTGCAGAAAAGATTTACTACAATGGTTCCAGGGGAGAGGGACTTCAGTTACCTGGATAGACTGGAGAAGTTGGGGTTGTTCTCCTGAGAGCAGAGAAGGTTGAGAGGAGATTTGATAGAAGTGTTCAAAATCATGAAGGATTTTGATAAAGTAAATAAGAGAAACTGTTCCCATTGGTCGAAGGGCCAAGAACCAGAGGACACAGATTCAGTGATTGGCAAAAGAACTAAAGGTGACATGAGGAAAAATGTTTTTACACAGCGAATAGTCATGATTTGGAATGCGCTTGCCTGAAAGGTTGGTGGAGGCAGATTCAATCGTGGGCTTTCGAAAAGGAATTGGATAAATACTTGAAGGGGAAAAAAGTTGCAGGGCTATGGGGAAAGAGTGGGGTGAATGGGACTAACTGGATTGTTCTTACAAAGAGCCGGCACGGGCTCGATGGGCCGAATGGCATCCTTCTGTGCTGTAACGATTCTATGATTAAAATGTACGATCCAAATAATACGGTATATTTATTAAAATGTACAATCCAAAGAGTACGGTATATTTATTAAAATGTTTCTGATTCTCTGTCCTGCAGGAACTGAAAAGATTGAGAGAAAGGTGAGTACCCAATCCAAACCCAGACTCGGTCTTACACTGTGATCACAGATTGTATCCAGCAGTGAGTGAGTGAATCAATCCCATTCAAACAGGTACCTGGACAAAGGGGAGGGAGGAGAAGGTGCAGAGAGAGGGGAAGATCAAGAGAGATCGTCAGAGGAAGGTGAAGATGAAGAGAGATCATCAGAGGAAGGTGAAGATGAAGAGATACTGGTATCTGCAAGTTTGAAATACACTGTGTTTCGAGGCCCTTTACTCTACGCAGTGTGGAAGGAAATGAAACAGATCATCTCTCCAGGTATGAAACGACTCCACAGGTTTGGGTGAACTTTCTGTAGAGTTTCCTGCTCTCTTCTCCCTCTCCTGAATGTACTGACTGTTGTTGTGTACCGATCACTGGGGCAGCAGTCTCTGGTACCTCACTCAAGGGGCCGGTCTTTTTGTGTGACCTCAGATTGAGCGATTCAAGTAGAGACAGAATCAGAACATTTTCTCATTTGAATCCAGACACTCGCACTTTCCAGTAGGGTTCACTGGACAGTGATCAGACTGAGACCCCCCTGACCCAGGGTTCACTGGACAGTGATCAGACTGAGACCCCCCTGACCCAGGGTTCACTGGACAGTGATCAGACTGAGACCCCCCTGACCCAGGGTTCAGCGGACAGTGATCAGACTGAGACCCCTCTGACGCAGGGTTCACTGGACAGTGGTCAGACTGAGACCCCTCTGACCCAGGGTTCACTGGACAGTGATCAGACTGAGACCCCTCTGACGCAGGGTTCACTGGACAGTGGTCAGACTGAGACCCCTCTGACCCAGGGTTCACTGGACAGTGATCAGACTGAGACCCCCCTGACCCAGGGTTCACTGGACAGTGGTCAGACTGAGACCCCTCTGACCCAGGGTTCACTGGACAGTGATCAGACTGAGACCCCTCTGACCCAGGGTTCACTGGACAGTGATCAGACTGAGACCCCCCTGACCCAGGGTTCACTGGACAGTGGTCAGACTGAGACCCCTCTGACCCAGGGTTCACTGGACAGTGGTCAGACTGAGACCCCTCTGACCCAGGGTTCACTGGACAGTGATCAGACTGAGACCCCCCTGACCCAGGGTTCACTGGACAGTGGTCAGACTGAGACCCCTCTGACCCAGGGTTCACTGGACAGTGATCAGACTGAGACCCCCCTGACCCAGGGTTCACTGGACAGTGATCAGACTGAGACCCCCCTGACCCAGGGTTCACTGGACAGTGATCAGACTGAGACCCCTCTGACCCAGGGTCCACTGGACAGTGATCAGACTGAGACCCCCCTGACCCAGGGTTCACTGGACAGTGGTCAGACTGAGACCCCTCTGACCCAGGGTTCACTGGACAGTGATCAGACTGAGACCCCCCTGACCCAGGGTTCACTGGACAGTGATCAGACTGAGACCCCTCTGACCCAGGTTTCACTGGACAGTGATCAGACTGAGACCCCCCTGACCCAGGGTTCACTGGACAGTGATCAGACTGAGACCCCCCTGACCCAGGGTTCACTGGACAGTGATCAGACTGAGACCACTGGCTGACTGATTTCCTCTGCCTGGTCTGTAATATCTGTTCACTGTGCACACTGGAGTCCAGGAATATATCGAACTGTACACTGTACCCAGTCTGTAATATCTGTTCACTGAACACACTGGAGTCCAGGAATATATCGAACTGTGCACTGTACCCAGTCTGTAATATCTGTTCACTGAACACACTGGAGTCCAGGAATATATCGAACTGTACACTGTACCCAGTCTGCACTATTTACTGATACAGAAATTATAGACTGGGGGCCGAGCCCAGTTTTCCAGATATCAGATATTAACCTGTGTCCGTCCACCTTCCTCTGTCTAAAATATTTAACATGATGTCATTTTTATTTCCCCAGTCCCAGCCTCACTGACCCTGAACCCAAACACAGCTAATCGTTGGCTCATCCTGTCTGAGGACTGGACCAGTGTGAGACTCGGTGACGGAGAATTACAGCTTCCTGATAATCCAGAGAGATTCAATTTGTGTCCTTCTGTCCTGGGATCACAGGGATTCACATCAGGGAAACATTACTGGGAGGTGGAGGTCGGGGACAAGACTCAGTGGGCCGTGGGTGTGGCCAGAGAGTCAGTTAACAGGAAGGGAACGATATCACTGGGGCCAAAAAGTGGATACTGGGCTGTGTGGCTGGATAATGGGAATGAATATGAAGCTCTTGAAAGCCCATTGGTCCCACTGACCCTGAGTGTGAAACTCAGGACCATCGGAGTTTACCTGGACTATGAGGGAGGACAGGTGTCATTTTACAATGCTGATGATATGTCCAATCTCTACACTTTCACTCACACATTCACTGAGAAACTCTTTCCTTATTTCTATCCTGGATTGCACGATGAGGGTAAAAATACTGCTCCTCTCAAACTGCGTCATTTCAAACTGTAGCTTCCTAAACTGATGAGTCAGAGTACAGAGAGAATGGGGGCAATATTAAACCCCCACGATGGGCGGGGGAGGGCCGGGGTGGGGGGGGTTAAAAATGTAAGATTGCAAAACGCGACCCGAACCCGCTGCATACACGCCGGCCGCCATTTTTACAGCAGCGGGTTGCGTGGTGAGCCTGTGTCCCGCTCTCGAGAGGTGAGACATCTCATTATTACCGGTACGACCCCCTCCTCCACTTCAAACCCACGATCCCTCCTCCCTCCCGATCCCTTCCCCCAATCCCTCCCTCCCGATCCCACCCCCTTTCAACCTGCGATCTCTCCGTCTCTCCC
The DNA here is from genome assembly GCF_035084215.1 of Heptranchias perlo. Taxonomy (NCBI): domain Eukaryota; kingdom Metazoa; phylum Chordata; class Chondrichthyes; order Hexanchiformes; family Hexanchidae; genus Heptranchias; species Heptranchias perlo. The sequence goes on from NW_027139272.1 coordinate 239,086, forward strand.
TCCCGATCCCTTCCCCCCAATCCCTCTCTCCCGCTCCCTTCCCCCCAATTCCTCCCTCCTGATCCCACCCCCTTTCAACCCGCGATCTCTCCGTCTCTCCCTCCCGATTGCCAGTCCAACTTTCCCTTCCTTCAACCCCTGATCTTTCCCGATTGCCGGGCTCTGTCCCCAGTTGTCCTCTGATGTGGTCTTCTACCGCAGGCTTTCCCACGGATAAGAGACTGGAATTCCAGAGAGGCTGTCAGACTCTCATTGTATATTGGGAGTAATGTATCACAATATGTGGAAGCTGTACTGTAATCACACAAAGACTTTCACAACAAATAAAGAGTTTTAAAAGGAACAGAAAAGGTGCAGAGTGAACCCATCACAGGAGCAGGGGCTGAACTGGTCGGTCAAGGTCCTGATGTACTGTATTTGGACACAGGCAGCCTGGCATCATTGATGTGTTTCCATTCCCAGTAAATTACAGAGCTGAGCTCCCGGTCGATGGGCTGGGACCCATCGTGTGGGGTGAACGAGCGCAGGTCAAATCGGGCAGGGGGCCAATCCCTTTCACACCCGGTCCCCACCGGATTCTGGCTGAGCGACATCTTTAACCATGACTTCCATTCGATGCCACTTTGTCCTCCTGAGAAACGGGTGAGAGTCTCGAAAGTCCTGAATGTTTCTCAAGGGATGGGAATGTGCCACGTTCGGAGATTTCCCAGTGGCTGCTCGACCATGTAAACTGGGCATTGCCATCCTTCGAGGGATTAGTTCCTCAAAGGAGTTTTGCCCCCTGCAGTGCTTTTGATGCACTGTTATTTTCCCTTTACCTCTTCTGCACTTTTTTCTGTAATCAATATTCAGAAGTGGGGATTAATCGGGATGATTCCCTTTCGGTCTGTGGTGTTCTGCCCCGAGGGCAGCTCCGAACTCAAGTCTCACACAGGAGGCTCTTGAACTGCTCACCAGGCAAGAGAAGCTGAGAAGGTTTCCATTTGCCTTCCTCATGGTTCTTATCTGCGGAGAACCTTCTCCCAGGTGGGCAGCAACCAAGGCTACAGACCCCACAGGAAACAGACACATCTCTCAGGATAGAGTTACAGGGAACTGACTGACACATCTCTCAGGATAGAGTTACAGGGAACAGACACATCTCTCAGGATAGAGTTACAGGGAACTGACTGACACATCTCTCAGGATAGAGTTACAGGGAACTGACTGACACATCTCTCAGGATAGGGTGACAGGGAACTGACTGACACATCTCTCAGGATAGGGTTACAGGGAACTGACTGACACATCTCTCAGGATAGAGTTACAGGGAACTGACTGACACATCTCTCAGGATAGAGTTACAGGGAACTGACTGACACATCTCTCAGGATAGGGTTACAGGGAACTGACTGACACATCTCTCAGGATAGAGTTACAGGGAACTGACTGACATCTCTCAGGATAGAGTTACAGGGAACTGACTGACACATCTCTCAGTCAATGGTGAAGATAATTGGACAGGATGTATATCTGCAGCTGATTCAGTATTGCTCGATTGTTCACTACTGCCCCCAAGGCCAATTTCACCCCCCTCCCCCACCCCGGACTCAATGACCTGACCCCCAGTCAGAGACTCTCACTGGGAATTTCCTCAGGGCTGCTCCTGAACGTCTGCCGTAACTTCTGTACAATTTCCACTGATCTTACGCTCAAGTTACGTCAACCAATCGGGAGAATCCTCCAGGAAATCCGACCTCCGACCTGAAATGACTTCGAACTGGAGCAGAGACATTGGTCACACTGATAACATGACACAGTGTTACAGAGTCACCTACAGACTTCACAGGGTTAGTATGGACACATTTAGTAGGGCAGAAGTCCGTAGGAACTGTTTACATTAGAGGTTTCAATGGGAGGACATGACAGGTAGAGTGATTTAATAATACACTGGCAGATATCCTGTGGTATTGTACACGGTGAGTCACGGCCAAACGTAATCTTCAGGTGAAGCAGGGTTAGAGGGTGGAGGATAATGAGATCTGGGTGAGCAGTTGTAATTCAGAGCCTCTTTAAAATCAGAGACTCGGTCGTTATTTTTATAAATGACTTTGATTTGATATTATTACTTGGAGTTAAAGAGGAAAACAAGGGGGACTTGGGAAGCAGAGAAGTCGAGTTATTTGGAGTTCGGAGTTTCTTTGTATTGCAGGCTGAGATACTATAGCACCCCCACTGGTGGGAGGGTGAAATTACAGCGTGACTGTTTACATAGGCAGGTTCCATATCATGGAAAACATTGACACAAAAGTGTGACAAAAATGTGACAACAGGAAGTAAGGCTTCCTTGACCCACCCTTGAACCTTCTGTCCTTGCAAATTACCGCCCCATCTCCAACCTCCCTTTCCTCTCCAAAGTCCTTGAACGTGTTGTCGTCTCCCAAATCCAAGCCCACATTTCCCGCAACTCCATGTTTGAATCCCTCCAATCAGGTTTCCGTCCCTGACACAGTACTGAAATGGCCCTTATCAGAGTCACAAATGACATCCTATGTGACTGTGACCGTGGTAAACTATCCCTCCTCATCCTTCTTAAACTGCTGCATCCTTTGACATGGTTGACCACACCATCCTCCTCCAATGCCTCTCCTTCGTTGTCCAGTTGGATGGGATTGCCCTCATCTGGTTCCATTCTTATCTATTCAACCTGCAATGGTTTCCTTTCCCACTCCCGCATCATTACTTCTGGAGTCCCCCAAGGATCTATCCTGGGACCCCGCCCATCTCTCATCTACATGCTGCACCTCGGCGACATCATCCGAAAACACATCATCAGATTCCACATGTGCACTGAGGACACCCAGCTCGACCTCCCCATCACCTCTCAACTCCTCCACTGCCTCTGATTTGTCACGCTGCTTGTCTGACATCCAGTATTGGATGAGCAGAAATTTCCTCAAATTAAATATTGGGAAAACAGAAGTCATTGTCTTCGGTCTCCGCCACAAACTCCGTTCCCTCGACCCCCGACTCCATCCCTCTCCCTGGCCACTGTCTGAGGCTGAACCAGACCGTTCACAACCTTGGCGTCCTATTTGACCCTGAGATGAGCTTCTCACCACATATCCGCTCCATCACCAAGACCGCCTACTTTTACCTCCGTAACATCGCCCGTCTCCGTCCCTGCCTCAGCCCATCTGCTGCTGAAACCCTCATTCATGCCTTTGTTACCTCCAGACTTGACTATTCCAATGCTCTCCTGGAGGACCTCCCACCTTCCACCCTCAATATACTTGAGCTCATCCAGAACTCTGCTGCCCGTTCACCCGTCATCCCACATAAGGAGATAACAGCACAGGTGACCAAAACCTCAAAGAGGTCGGTTTTAAGGAGCTCCTTGAAGGAGGAGAGAGAGGTAGAGCGGTGGAGAGGTTTAGGGAGGGAATTCCAGAGCTTAGGGCCTAGGCAGTTGAAGGCATAGGCGCCAATGATGGAGCCATTAAAATCGGGGATGCGCAAGAGGCCAGAATTGGAGGAGTGTAGAGTTCTCGGTGGGTTGTCGGGCTGGAGGAGGTGATAGGGAGGGGTGAGGCCATGGAGGGATTTGAACACAAGGTTGAAAATTTTAAAACCGAAACTAACTCCTCTTTTTGCTTCTCTCTCCTGATTCTCCTTCTATCTTTCTTCCCTTTCCTTTTGGATGGGAGGTGGTTGGTGGCGTCGTGCGGTGACTGAAAGAGCCAGCAACATCTGCCCATTGCATTTGAGGTGGGGCCGACAGGGAAAATATGGCCCTCAGCTGTTCCCTTCCCATCTCCACCCTAATCACTTGTGTTTCCCTCCCCCCCGCCATCACATCCTTCACCCTTTATCTTCCCACAACCCCCTCCCCTTCCAACCACCCCCACTCCCATAACTAACCCCACCTCTTCCCCTTTGAACTATCCACTCAACCTCTGCCTCCTGTGCCCCCTCCCTTCACTGACACTCACCTCACCCTTAACCCTCCACCCACTCCCCTCCATACTTATTTGCTCCCCCAAAACCAGTTGGAGAGAGAGCCCAGGCCCCCCCCCACTCTTCCTGTTTCCCTCCTCCCCTTCCCTCCCTTCCTCGCTGTTTCCCTCAAACAGACTTTGTTTGCTTTTAAAATTCAATAAATCTAATTAGAATGAGGAAAGACTCACCTGTCTTCCTCTCTCTCTCACAGGTGTAAATAAATAGCATTTACCTTTTCTAACAATCAGCACAACAAAGGTAAGATAATATATTGGTTTTAAAATTCAATTGGTGCATTATTTTATTATGTGGTCGGGTCCAGGCCGGTGTTTATGCTCCACACGAGCCTCCTCCCTCCTCACTTCCTCTACCCTATCAGGATATCCCTCGATTACTTTCTCCCTCAAAGCTTCTGAAATCATCCTGTAGATTTCTGTAAATAATTTGAACAATAAAGCTGCTAGAAGCTAAAGGAAAACATCCCATCACCACTGTTTATAGTATCACAGCACAGGAGGAGGCTGCAAGAAAGATGCTTTCTGGACCAAATCGAGAACCAGATCACTGGGACCCTGTCTCGAACCGGATCGTTGGGTCCCTGTCTGGAACTGGATCGTTGGGTCCCTGTCTAGAACTGGATCGTTGGGTCCCTGTCTAGAACCGGATCGTTGGGTCCTCTTTAGAACATGGAGGGAGGAAAAACTCGCATTGAAATCAGGACGGAGCCTCATTATAATCTAATTAAGTCTAACTAGGGGAAATCACTTTAATTACAGTATTGAAATTAAATCCAATTATCACAACAACTTGCATTGATATAATGCCTTTAACGTCACAAGGTGCTTCACACGAGCAATTATCAAACAAAATTGGACACAGAGACACATAAAGAGATATGAGGATAGGTGACCAAAAGCTTGGTCAGAGGTCGGTTTTAACGAGTGTCTTAAAGGAGGAGAGAAAGGTGGAGAGGCGAAGGGCTTTAGGAAGGGAATTCCAGAGCTTAGGGCCGAGGTAGCTGAAGGCACGGCCAGCAATGGTGGAGCAAAGGAAATCAGGGATGGACAAAAGGCCAAAATCAGAGGAGTGCAGAGATTTCAGAGGGTTGTCGGGCTGGAGGAGGTTACAGAGATAGGGAGGGGCGAGGTCATGGAGGGATTTGAAAACAAGGATGAGAATTTTAAAATCAAGGCGTTGGTGGACTGGAGCCAATGTAGGTCAGTGAGCACAGGGGGTGATGGGAGAACGGGACTTGGTGCGAGTCAGGCGTACCGAAAAATGAGGTACCAACCTGGTGAAGCTACAACTCAGGACTACATGCATGTTAAACAGCAGAAGCAACATGCTATAGACAGAGCTAAGCAATTCCACAACCAACGGATCAGATCAAAATTCTGCAGTCCTGCCACATCCAGTCATGAATGGTGGTGGGCAATTAAACAACTAACGGGAGGAGGAGGCTCTGCAAACATCCCCATCCTCAATGATGGCGGAGTCCAGCACGTGAGTGCAAAAGGCAAGTCTGAAGAGTTTCAGCCAGAAGTGCTGAGTGGATGATCCATCTCGGCCTCCTCCTGATATCCCCACCATCACAGAAGCCAGTCTTCAGCCAATTCGATTCACTCCACGTGATATCAAGAAACGGCTGAGTGCACTGGATACAGCAAAGGCTATGGGCCCCGACAACATCCCGGCTGTAGTGCTGAACTCTTGTGCTCCAGAACTAGCCGCGCCTCCAGCCAAACTGTTCCAGTACAGCTACAACACTGGCATCCACCCGACAATGTGGAAAATTGCCCAGGTATGTCCTGTCCACAAAAAGCAGAACAAATCCAATCCGGCCAATTACCGCCCCATCAGTCTACTCTCAATCATCAGCAAAGTGATGGAAGGTGTCGTCGACAGTGCTATCAAGCAGCACGTATTCATCAATAACCTGCTCACCGATGATCAGTTTGGGTTCCGCCAGGACCACTCGGCTCCAGACCTCATTACAGCCTTGGTCCAAACATGGACAAAAGAGCTGAATTCCAGAGGTGAGGTGAGAGTGACTGCCCTTGACATCAAGGCAGCATTTGACCGAGTGTGGCACCAAGGAGCCCAAGTAAAATTGAAGTCAATGGGAATCAGGGGGAAAACTCTCCAGTGGCTGGAATCATACCTAGCACAAAGGAAGATGGTAGTGGTTGTTGGAGGCCAATCATCTCAGCCCCAGGACATTGCTGCAGGAGTCCCTCAGGGCAGTGTCCTAGGCCCAACCATCTTCAGCTGCTTCATCAATGACCTTCCCTCCATCATAAGGTCAGAAATGGGGATGTTCACTGACGATTGCACAGTGTTCAGTTCCATTCGCAACCCGTCAGATAATGAAGCAGTCCGAGCCCGCATGCAGCAAGACCTGGACAACATCCAGCCTTGAGCTCATAAGTGGCAACTAACATTTGTGCCAGACAAGTGCCAGGCAATGACCATCTCCAACAAGAGAGAATCTAACCACCTCCACTTGACATTCAACGGCATTACCATCGCCGAATCCCCCACCATCAACATCCTGGGGGTCACCATTGACCAGAAACTTAACTGGACCAGCCACATTAATACTGTGGCTACAAGAGCAGGTCAGAGGCTGGGTATTCTGCGGCGAGTGACTCACCTCCTGACTCCCCAAAGCCTTTCCACCATCTGCAAGGCACAAGTCAGGAGTGTGATGGAATACTCTCCACTTGCCTGGATGAGTGCAGCTCCAACAACGCTCAAGAAGCTCAACACCATCCAGGACAAAGCAGCCCGCTTGATTGACACCCCATCCACCACCCTAAACATTCACTCCCTTCACCACCAGTGCACAGTGGCTGCAGTGTGTACCATCCACAGGATGCACTGCAGCAACTCTCCAAGGCTTCTTCGACAGCACCTCCCAAACCTGCGACCTCTACCACCGAGAAGGACAAGGGCAGCAGGCGCATGGGAACAACACCACCTGCACGTTCCCCTCCAAGTCACACACCATCCCGACTTGGAAATATATCGCCGTTCCTTCATCATCGCTGGGTCAAAATCCTGGAACTCCCTTCCTAACAGCACTGTGGGAGAACCGTCACCACACGGACTGCAGCGGTTCAAGAAGGCGGCTCACCACCACCTTCTCAAGGGCAATTAGGGATGGGCAATAAATGCCGGCCTCGCCAGCGACGCCCACATCCCATGAATGAAATTTTTAAAATAATCCTGCCCGCTTTACGATCCTGTCAATTTACGATCCTGCCCCAGACCAATTTCGAACCCTGAGTTTCTACAATAAAACAAACATGTCTGTTTGTATAATTAGCTTCATCTTCTCCCTCCCTTTGATAATGTGCTAACTCATATTGCAGTTCAGCTGTGGGCAACCCTCCAGTACTTTGCTGCAGGTGGCCAGTTTTTGTATGTGAGAATCAGTCGGCTATTCGACTGTAGAAGATATCACAGCTGATCCTCCTCCTGCAAACAGCTTCTCTACAGTCCAGGGCACTGAGCCCGATTGTTGCCTTGGGAGTGAAGAGCTGAGTGAGCAGAAAGCCGAGCCCACCAGGTCAGCATGGCGATGTCTTTATCCATGGCCTTCGGGGAAGGTGCGATTTTCGCTTTAATGCAAAAGGCAGATTATGTGCAGTAAACGTATTTACTAATCGTTATGTGTTGTGTTTCTAATTGTACGCAGGAGCTAAAGGACTCAAGCGGAGGTGAGGGTGAATTTTAAACCTTGCCTTCCACATTCTTACACTGTTTATTTATTTTTACACCCCCCACGGCTTAATATTTCAAACAAACCTGTTAATGAACCATTTCCTCAGGTTCCAGGAAAAGAGAGTAAATGACAGACTGTGTGGTGAGCAGTGATCTGGAGTTGGGAGTGTTCAGGGAACCCCTGCAATACACAGTCTGGCAAGAAATGCGACAAATGCTCTCTCCAGGTAAACACCAATAGATAGACCGCAATACACTCTCCCGGTAAACACCAATAGATATACCGCAATACACTCTCCCGGTAAACACCGATAGATATACCGCAATACACTCTCCCGGTAAACACCGATAGATATACCGCAATACACTCTCCCGGTAAGCACCAATAGATATACCGCAATACACTCTCCCGATAAACACCAATAGATATACCGCAATACACTCTCCCGGTAAACATCGATAGATATACCGTAATACACTCTCCCGGTAAACACTGATAGATATACCGCAATACACTCTCCCGGTAAACACCGATAGATATAACGCAATACACTCTCCCGGTAAACACCAATAGATATACCGCAATACACTCTCCCGGTAAACAATAATAGATATACCGCAATACACTCTAACGGTAAACACCGATAGATATACCGCAATACACTCTCCCGGTAAACACCGATAGATATACCGCAATACACTCTCCCGGTAAACACCGATAGATATCCCGCAATACACTCTCCCGGTAAACACCGATAGATATACCGCAATACACTCTCCCGGTAAACACCGATAGATATACCGCAATGCACTCTCCCGGTAAACACCGATAGATATACCGCAATACACTCTCGCGGTAAACACCGATAGATATACCGCAATACACTCTCCCGGTAAACACCGATAGATATACCGCAATACACTATCCCGGTAAACACCGATAGATATACCGCAATACACTCTCCCGGTAAACACCGATAGATATACCGCAATACACTCTCCCGGTAAACACCGATAGATATACCGCAATACACTCTCCCGGTAAACACCGATAGATATACCGCAATACACCCTCCTGGTAAACACCGATAGATATACCGCAATACACTCTCCCGGTAAACACCGATAGATATACCGCAATACACTCTCCCGGTAAACACCGATAGATATACCGCAATACACTCTCCCGGTAAACACCAATAGATATACCGCAATACACTCTCCCGGTAAACACCAATAGATATACCGCAATACACTCTCCCGGTAAACACCAATAGATATACAGCAATTTACTCTCCCGGTAAACACCAATAGATATACCGCAATACACTCTCCCGGTAAACACCAATAGATATACCGCAATACACTCTCCCGGTAAACACCAATAGATATACCGCAATACACTCTCCCGGTAAACACCAATAGATATACCGCAATACATTCTCCCGGTAAACACCAATAGATATACCGCAATACACTCTCCCGGTAAACACCGATAGATATACCGCAATACACTCTCCCGGTACGCACCAATAGATATACCGCAATACACCCTCCCGGTAAACACCAATAGATATACCACAATACACTCTCCCGGTAAACACCAATTGAGAAACCGCAATACACTTTCCTAGTACGCACTGATAGATATTCCATAAACCTCTCCCCTGGTAAACACTTCAAGGAGATCTTGAAACATTTACCTGAGGAAGGAGAAAATCTCCGAAAGCTTGTGAATTTAAAATAAAATTGCTGGACTATAACTTGGTGTTGTAAAATTGTTTACAACTGGTAAACACTGGTAGATTTACCATAAACCTCGCCCCTGGTAAACACTGGTAGATTTACCAAAAACCTCTCCCCTGGTAAACACCAGTAGATTTACCATAAACCTCTCCCCTGGTGAACACTGGTAGATTTACCATAAACCTCTCCCCTGGTAAACACCAGTAGATTTACCATAAACCTCTCCCCTGGTGAACACTGATAGATTTACCCTAATCCACTCTCTCGGTAAATACCGATAGATTTACCCTAATCCCCTCTCTCGGTGAACACTGATAGTTTTACTCTAATCCCCTCTCTCGGTAAACACCGATAGATTTACCCTAATCCCCTCTCTCGGTAAACATTGATAGATTTACCCTAATCCCCTCTCTCGGTAAACACCGATAGATTGACCCTAATCCCCTCTCTCCTGGGAAACAACGATAAATTTACCCCAATCCCCTCTCTCGGTAAACACCGATAGATTTACCCTAATCCCCTCTCTCCTGGTAAACACCGATAGATTTACCCTAATCCCCTCTCTCCTGGTAAACACCGATAGATTTAACCCAATCCCCTCTCTCGGTAAACATCGATAGATTTACCCTAATCCCCTCTCTCCTGGTAAACACCGATAGATTTGACCCTAATCCCCTCTCTCCTGGTAAACACCGATAGATTTACCCCAATCCCCTCTCTTGGTAAACACCGATAGATTTACCCTATTCCCCTCTCTCCTGGTAAACAACGATAGATTTACCCTAATCCCCTCTCTCCTGGTGAACACCGATAGATTTACCCCAATCCCCTCTCTCCTTGTAATCACCGATAGATTTACCCCAATCCCCTCTCACGGTAAACACCGATAGATTTACCCGAATCCCCTCTCTCCTGGTGAACACCGATAGATTTAACCTAGTCCCCTCTCTCAGTGAACACCGATAGATTTACCCGAATCCCCTCTCTCGGTAAACACCGATAGATTTACCCTAATCCCCTCTCCCGGTAAACACCAATAGATATACCGCAATACACTCTCCCGGTAAACACCGATAGATATACCGCAATACACTCTCCCGGTAAACACCGATAGATATACCGCAATACACTCTCCCGGTAAACACCGATAGATATACCGCAATACACTCTCCCGGTAAACACCAATAGATAGACCGCAATATACTCTCCCGGTAAACACCAATAGATATACCGCAATACACTCTCCCGGTAAACACCGATAGATATATCGCAATACACTCTCCCGGTAAACACTGATAGATATACCGCAATACACTCTCCCGGTAAACACCAATAGATATAACGCAATACACTCTCCCGGTAAACACCGATAGATATACCGCAATACACTCTCCCGGTAAACACCGAAAGATATACCGCAATACACTCTCCCGGTAAGCACCGATAGATAGACCGCAATACACTCTCCCGGTAAACACCAATATATATACCGCAATACACTCTCCCGGTAAACACCAATAGATATACCGCAATACACTCTCCCGGTAAACACCGATAGATATACCGCAATACACTCTCCCGGTAAACACCAATAGATATACCGCAATACACCCTCCCGGTAAACACCAATAGGTATACCGCAACACACTCTCCCGGTAAACACCGATAGATATACCGCAATACACTCTCCCGCTAAACACCGATAGATATACAGCAATACACTCTACCGGTAAACACCGATAGATATACCGCAATACACTCTCCCGGTAAACACCGATAGATATACCGCAATACACTCTCCCGGTACGCACCAATAGATATACCGCAATACACCCTCCCGGTAAACACCAATAGATATACCACAATACACTCTCCCGGTAAACACCAATAGTTAAACCGCAATACACTCTCCTAGTAAGCACCGATAGATATACCATAAACCTCTCCCCTGGTAAACACTGGTAGATTTACCATAAACCTCTCCCCTGGTAAAAACCAGTAGATTTACCATAAACCTCTCTCCTGGTGAACACTGATAGATTTACCCTAATCCCCTCTCTCGGTAAACACCGATAGATTCTAATCCCCTTTCTCGGTAAACACCGATAGATTTGCCCCAATCACCTCTCTCGGTAAACACTGATAGTTTTAACCTAATCCCCTCTCTCGGTAAACACCGATAGATTTACCCTAATCCCCTCTCTCGGTAAACGCCGATAGATTTACCCTAATCCCCTCTCTCCTGGTAAGCACCGATAGATTGACCCTAATCCCCTCTCTCCTGGTAAACACCTATAGATTTACCCCAATCCCCTCTCTCGGTAAACGCCGATAGATTTACCCAAATCCCCTCTCTCCTGGTAAACACCGATAGATTTACCCTAATCCCCTCTCTCGGTAACACCGATAGATTTACCCTAATCCCCTCTCTCGGTAACATCGATAGATTTACCCTAATCCCCTCTCTCGGTAAACACCGATAGATTTACCCTAATCCCCTCTCTCCTGGTAAACACCGATACATTTACCGCAATCCCCTCTCTCGGTAAACACCGATAGATTTACCCTAATCCCCTCTCTCCTGGTGAACACCGATTGATTTACCCCAATCCCCTCTCTCGGTAAACACTGATAGATTTACCCTAATCCCCTCTCTCGGTAAACACCGATAGATTTACCCTAATCCCCTCTCTCGGTAAACACTGACAGATTTACCTTAATCCCCTCTCTCCTGGTAAACACCGATAGATTTACCCTAATCCCCTCTCTCGGTAAACACCGATAGATTTACACTGATCCCCTCTCTCGGTAAACACCGATAGATTTACCCTAATCCCCTCTCTCCTGGTAAACACCGATAGATTTACCCTAATCCCCTCTCTCGGTAAACACCGATAGATTTACCCTAATCCCCTCTCTCGGTAAACACCGATAGATTTACACTAATCCCCTCTCTCCTGGTGAACACCGATAGATTTACCCTAATCCCCTCTCTTGATAAACACCGATAGATTTACCCTCATCCCCTCTCTCCTGGTGAACACCGATAGATTTACCCTAATCCCCTCTCTCGGTAAACACCGATAGATTCACCCTAATCCCCTCTGTCCTGGTGAACACCTATAGATTTACCCTAATCCCCTCTCCCGGTAAACACCGATAGATATACCGCAATACACTCTCCCGCTAAACACCGATAGATATACAGCAATACACTCTACCGGTAAACACCGATAGATATACCGCAATACACTCTCCCGGTAAACACCGATAGATATACCGCAATACACTCTCCCGGTACGCACCAATAGATATACCGCAATACACCCTCCCGGTAAACACCAATGGATATACCACAATACACTCTCCCGGTAAACACCAATAGTTAAACCGCAATACACTCTCCTAGTAAGCACCGATAGATATACCATAAACCTCTCCCCTGGTAAACACTGGTAGATTTACCATAAACCTCTCCCCTGGTAAAAACCAGTAGATTTACCATAAACCTCTCTCCTGGTGAACACTGATAGGTTTACCCTAATGCCCTCTCTCCTGGTAAACACCGATAGATTTGCCCCAATCACCTCTCTCGGTAAACACTGATAGTTTTAACCTAATCCCCTCTCTCGGTAAACACCGATAGATTTACCCTAATCCCCTCTCTCGGTAAACACCGATAGATTGACCCTAATCCCCTCTCTCCTGGTAAACACCTATAGATTTACCCCAATCCCCTCTCTCGGTAAACGCCGATAGATTTACCCTAATCCCCTCTCTCCTGGTAAACACCGATAGATTTACCCTAATCCCCTCTCTCGGTAACACCGATAGATTTACCCTAATCCCCTCTCTCGGTAACATCGATAGATTTACCCTAATCCCCTCTCTCGGTAAACACCGATAGATTTACCCTAATCCCCTCTCTCCTGGTAAACACCGTTAGATTTACCCTAATCCCCTCTCTCCTGGTAAACACCGATACATTTACCGCAATCCCCTCTCTCGGTAAACACCGATAGATTTACCCTAATCCCCTCTCTCCTGGTGAACACCGATTGATTTACCCCAATCCCCTCTCTCGGTAAACACTGATAGATTTACCCTAATCCCCTCTCTCGGTAAACACCGATAGATTTACCCTAATCCCCTCTCTCGGTAAACACTGATAGATTTACCTTAATCCCCTCTCTCCTGGTAAACACCGATAGATTTACCCTAATCCCCTCTCTCGGTAAACACCGATAGATTTACACTGATCCCCTCTGTCGGTAAACACCGATAGATTTACCCTAATCCCCTCTCTCCTGGTAAACACCGATAGATTTACCCTAATCCCCTCTCTCGGTAAACACCGATAGATTTACCCTAATCCCCTCTCTCGGTAAACACCGATAGATTTACACTAATCCCCTCTCTCCTGGTGAACACCGATAGATTTACCCTAATCCCCTCTCTTGATAAACACCGATAGATTTACCCTCATCCCCTCTCTCCTGGTGAACACCGATAGATTTACCCTAATCCCCTCTCTCGGTAAACACCGATAGATTTACCCTAATCCCCTCTCTCCTGGTGAACACCGATAGATTTACCCTAATCCCCTCTCTCGGTAAACACCGATAGATTTACCCTAATCCCCTCTCTCGGTAAACACCAATAGATTTACCCTAATCCCCTCTCTCCTGGTAAACACCGATAGATTTACCCTCATCCCCTCTCTCCTGGTGAACACCGATAGATTTACCCTAATCCCCTCTCTCGGTGAACACCGATAGATTTACCCTCATCTCCTCTCTCCTGGTGAACACCGAAAGATTTACCCTAATCCCCTCTCTCGGTAACACCGATAAATTTACCCTAATCCCCTCTCTCGGTAACATCGATAGATTTACCCTAATCCCCTCTCTCGGTAAACACCGATAGATTTACCCTAATCCCCTCTCTCCTGGTGAACACCGATTGATTTACCCCAATCCCCTCTCTCGGTAAACACCGATAGATTGACCTTAATCCACTCTCTCGGTAAACACTGATAGATTTACCTTAATCCCCTCTCTCCTGGTAAACACCGATAGATTTACCCTAATCCCCTCTCTCGGTAAACACCGATAGATTCACCCTGATCCCCTCTCTCGGTAAACACCGATAGATTTACCCTAATCCCCTCTCTCCTGGTAAACACCGATAGATTTACCCTAATCCCCTCTCTCGGTAAACACCGACAGATTTACCCTAATCCCCTCTCTCGGTAAACACCGATAGATTTACCCTAATCCCCTCTCTCCTGGTAAACACCGATAGATTTACCCTAATCCCCTCTCTTGGTAAACACCGATAGATTTACCCTCATCCCCTCTCTCCTGGTGAACACCGATAGATTTACCCTAATCCCCTCTCTCGGTAAACACCGATAGATTTACCCTAATCCCCTCTCTCCTGGTGAACACCGATAGATTTACCCTAATCCCCTCTCTCTCGGTAAACACTGACAGATTTACCCTCATCCCCTCTCTCCTGGTGAACACCGATAGATTTACCCTAATCCCCTCTCTCGGTGAACACCGATAGATTTACCCTAATCCCCTCTCTCCTGGTGAACACCGATAGATTTACCCTAATCCCCTCTCTCCTGGTAAACACCGATAGATTTACCCTAATCCCCTCTCTCCTGGTGAACACCGATAGATTTACCCTAATCCCCTCTCTCGGTAAACACCGATAGATTTACCCTAATCCCCTCTCTCGGTGAACACCGATAGATTTACCCTAATCCCCTCTCTACTGGTAAACACCGATAGATTTACCCCAATCCCCTCTGTCCTGGTAAACACTGATAGATTTACCCTAATCCCCTCTCTCGGTAAACACCGATAGATTTAACCTCATCCCCTCTCTCCTGGTGAACACCGATAGATTTACCCTAATCCCCTCTCTCGGTAAACACCGACAGATTTACCCTAATCCCCTCTCTCGGTAAACACCGATAGATTTACCCTAATCCCCTCTCTCGGTGAACACTGATAGATTTACCCTAATCCCCTCTCTCGGTAAACACCGATAGATTTACCCTGATCCCCTCTCTCGGTAAACACTGATAGATTTACCCTAATCCCCTCTCTCGGTAAACACCGATAGATTTACCCTGATCCCCTCTCTCGGTAAACACTGATAGATTTACCCTAATCCCCTCTCTCCTGGTAAACACCGATAGATTTACCCTAATCCCCTCTCTCAGTTAACACCGATAGATTTACCCTAATCCCCTCTCTCCTGGTAAACACCGATAGATTTACCCTAATCCCCTCTCTCGGTAAACACCGATAGATTTACCCTAATCCCCTCTCTCAGTTATCACCGATAGATTTACCCGAATCTCCTCTCTCGGTAAACACCGATAGATTTACCCGAATCCCCTCTCTCGGTAAACACCGATAGATTTACCGCAATACACTCTCCCGGTAAACACCGATAGATATACCGCAATACACTCTCCCGGTAAACACCAATAGATATACCGCAATACACTCTCCCGGTAAACACAGATAGATATACCGCAATACACTCTCCCGGTAAACACCAATAGATATACCGCAATACACTCTCCCGGTAAACACCAATAGATATACCGCAATACACTCTCCCGGTAAACACCGATAGATATACCGCAATACACTCTCCCGGTAAACACCAATAGATATACCGCAATACACTCTCCCGGTAAACACCGATAGATATACCGCAATACACTCTCCCGGTAAACACCGATAGATATACCGCAATACACTCTCCCGGTAAACACCGATAGATATACCACAATACACTCTCCCGGTAAACACCAATAGATATACCACAATGCACCCTCCCGGTAAACACCGATAGATAAACCGCAATACACTCTCCCAGTAAACACCAATAGATAAACTGCAATACACTCTCCTAGTAAGCACCGATAGATATACCATAAACCTCTCCCCTGGTAAACACTGGTGGATTTACCATAAACCTCTCCCCTGGTAAACACTGGTAGATTTACCATAAACCTCTCCCCTGGTAAACACTGGTAGATTTACCATAAACCTCTCCCCTGGTAAACACCAGTAGATTTACCATAAACCTCTCCCCTGGTAAACACCAGTATATTTACCATAAACCTCTCCCCTGGTAAACACGAGTAGATTTACCATAAACCTCTCCCCTGGTGAACACTGATAGATTTACCCTAATCCCCTTTCTCGGTAAACACCGATAGATTTACCCTAATCCCCTCTCTCGGTAAACACCGATAGATTTATACTAATCCCCTCTCTCCTGGTGAACACCGATAGATTTACCCTAATCCCCTCTCTTGATAAACACCGATAGATTTACCCTCATCCCCTCTCTCCTGGTGAACACCGATAGATTTACCCTAATCCCCTCTCTCGGTAAACACCGATAGATTTACCCTAATCCCCTCTCTCCTGGTGAACACCGATAGATTTACCCTAATCCCCTCTCTCGGTAAACACCGATAGATTTACCCTAATCCCCTCTCTCGGTAAACACCAATAGATTTACCCTAATCCCCTCTCTCTCGGTAAACACCGATAGATTTACCCTCATCCCCTCTCTCCTGGTGAACACCGATAGATTTACCCTAATCCCCTCTCTCGGTGAACACCGATAGATTTACCCTCATCCCCTCTCTCCTGGTGAACACCGAAAGATTTACCCTAATCCCCTCTCTCGGTAACACCGATAAATTTACCCTAATCCCCTCTCTCGGTAACATCGATAGATTTACCCCAATCCCCTCTCTCGGTAAACACCGATAGATTTACCCTAATCCCCTCTCTCCTGGTAAACACCGATACATTTACCCTAATCCCCTCTCTCCTGGTAAACACCGATACATTTACCGCAATCCCCTCTCTCGGTAAACACCGATAGATTTACCCGAATCCCCTCTCTCCTGGTGAACACCGATTGATTTACCCCAATCCCCTCTCTCGGTAAACACCGATAGATTTACCTTAATCCCCTCTCTCGGTAAACACTGATTGATTTACCTTAATCCCCTCTCTCCTGGTAAACACCGATAGATTTACCCTAATCCCCTCTCTCGGTAAACACCGATAGATTCACCCTGATCCCCTCTCTCGGTAAACACCGATAGATTTACCCTAATCCCCTCTCTCCTGGTAAACACCGATAGATTTACCCTAATCCCCTCTCTCGGTAAACACCGATAGATTTACCCTAATCCCCTCTCTCGGAAAACACCGATAGATTTACCCTAATCCCCTCTCTCCTGGTAAACACCGATAGATTTACCCTCATCCCCTCTCTCCTGGTGAACACCGATAGATTTACCCTAATCCCCTCTCTCGGTAAACACCGATAGATTTACCCTAATCCCCTCTCTCCTGGTGAACACCGATAGATTTACCCTAATCCCCTCTCTCTCGGTAAACACTGACAGATTTACCCTCATCCCCTCTCTCCTGGTGAACACCGATAGATTTACCCTAATCCCCTCTCTCGGTGAACACCGATAGATTTACCCTAATCCCCTCTCTCCTGGTGAACACCGATAGATTTACCCTAATCCCCTCTCTCCTGGTAAACACCGATAGATTTACCCTAATCCCCTCTCTCGGTAAACACCGATAGATTTACCCTAATCCCCTCTCTCGGAAAACACCCATAGATTTACCCTAATCCCCTCTCTCCTGGTAAACACCGATAGATTTACCCTAATCCCCTCTCTCGGTAAACACCGATAGATTTACCCTAATCCCCTCTCTCGGTGAACACCGATAGATTTACCCTCATCCCCTCTCTACTGGTAAACACCGATAGATTTACCCCAATCCCCTCTCTCCTGGTAAACACTGATAGATTTACCCTAATCCCCTCTCACGGTAAACACCGATAGATTTAACCTCATCCCCTCTCTCCTGGTGAACACCGATAGATTTACCCTAATCCCCTCTCTCGGTAAACACCGACAGATTTACCCTAATCCCCTCTCTCGGTAAACACCGATAGATTTACCCTAATCCCCTCTCTCGGTGAACACTGATAGATTTACCCTAATCCCCTCTCTCGGTAAACACCGATAGATTTACCCTGATCCCCTCTCTCGGTAAACACTGATAGATTTACCCTAATCCCCTCTCTCGGTAAACACCGATAGATTTACCCTGATCCCCTCTCTCGGTAAACACTGATAGATTTACCCTAATCCCCTCTCTCCTGGTAAACACCGATAGATTTACCCTAATCCCCTCTCTCAGTTAACACCGATAGATTTACCCTAATCCCCTCTCTCCTGGTAAACACCGATAGATTTACCCTAATCCCCTCTCTCGGTAAACACCGATAGATTTACCCTAATCCCCTCTCTCAGTTATCACCGATAGATTTACCCGAATCTCCTCTCTCGGTAAACACCGATAGATTGACCCGAATCCCCTCTCTCGGTAAACACCGATAGATTTACCGCAATACACTCTCCCGGTAAACACCGATAGATATACCGCAATACACTCTCCCGGTAAACACCAATAGATATACCGCAATACACTCTCCCGGTAAACACAGATAGATATACCGCAATACACTCTCCCGGTAAACACCAATAGATATACCGCAATACACTCTCCCGGTAAACACCAATAGATATACCGCAATACACTCTCCCGGTAAACACCGATAGATATACCCCAATACACTCTCCCGGTAAACACCAATAGATATACCGCAATACACTCTCCCGGTAAACACCGATAGATATACCGCAATACACTCTCCCGGTAAACACCGATAGATATACCGCAATACACTCTCCCGGTAAACACCGATAGATATACCGCAATACACTCTCCCGGTAAACACCGATAGATATACCGCAATACACTCTCCCGGTAAACACCGATAGATATACCACAATACACTCTCCCGGTAAACACCAATAGATATACCGCAATACACTCTCCCGGTAAACACCGATAGATATACCCCAATACACTCTCCCGGTAAACACCAATAGATATACCACAATACACCCTCCCGGTAAACACCGATAGATAAACCGCAATACACTCTCCCAGGAAACACCAATAGATAAACCGCAATACACTCTCCTAGTAAGCACCGATAGATATACCATAAACCTCTCCCCTGGTAAACACTGGTAGATTTACCATAAACCTCTCCCCTGGTAAACACTGGTAGATTTACCATAAACCTCTCCCCTGGTAAACACTGGTAGATTTACCATAAACCTCTCCCCTGGTAAACACCAGTAGATTTACCATAAACCTCTCCCCTGGTAAACACCAGTAGATTTACCATAAACCTCTCCCCTGGTAAACACGAGTAGATTTACCATAAACCTCTCCCCTGGTGAACACTGATAGATTTACCCTAATCCCCTTTCTCGGTCAACACCGATAGATTTACCATAACCCCCTCTCCTGGTAAACACCGATAGATTTACCCGAATCCCCTCTCTCGGTAAACACCGATAGATTTACCGCAATACACTCTCCCGGTAAACACCGATAGATATACCGCAATACACTCTCCCGGTAAACACCAATAGATATACCGCAATACACTCTCCCGGTAAACACCGATAGATATACCGCAATACACTCTCCCGGTAAACACCGATAGATATACCGCAATACACTCTCCCGGTATACACCGATAGATATACCGCAATACACTCTCCCGGTAAACACCAATAGATATACCGCAATACACTCTCCCGGTAAACACCAATAGATATACCGCAATATACTCTCCCGGTAAACACCGATAGATAAACCGCAATACACTCTCCCGGTAAACACCAATAGATATACCGCAATACACTCTCCCGGTAAACACAGATAGATATACCGCAATACACTCTCCCGGTAAACACCAATAGATATACCACAATACACTCTCCCGGTAAACACCGATAGATATACCGCAATACACTCTCCCGGTAAACACCGATAGATATACCGCAATACACTCTCCCGGTAAACACCGATAGATATACCGCAATACACTCTCCCGGTAAACACCAATAGATATACCGCAATACACTCTCCCGGTAAACACCGATAGATATACCGCAATACACTCTCCCGGTAAACACCGATAGATATACCGCAATACACTCTCCCGGTAAACACCGATAGATATACCACAATACACTCTCCCGGTAAACACCAATAGATATACCACAATACACCCTCCCGGTAAACACCGATAGATAAACCGCAATACACTCTCCCGGTAAACACCAATAGATAAACCGCAATACACTCTCCTAGTAAGCACCGATAGATATACCATAAACCTCTCCCCTGGTAAACACTGGTAGATTTACCATAAACCTCTCCCCTGGTAAACACTGGTAGATTTACCATAATCCTCTCCCCTGGTAAACACCAGTAGATTTACCATAAACCTCTCCCCTGGTAAACACCAGTAGATTTACCATAAACCTCTCCCCTGGTAAACACCAGTAGATTTACCATAAACCTCTCCCCTGGTGAACACTGATAGATTTACCCTAATCCCCTTTCTCAGTCAACACCGATAGATTTACCATAACCCCCTCTCCTGGTAAACACCGATAGATTTATCCGAATCCCCTCTCTCGGTAAACACCGATAGATTTACCGCAATACACTCTCCCGGTAAACACCGATAGATATACCGCAATACACTCTCCCGGTAAACACCAATAGATATACCGCAATACACTCTCCCGGTAAACACCGATAGATATACCGCAATACACTCTCCCGGTAAACACCGATAGATATACCGCAATACACTCTCCCGGTATACACCGATAGATATACCGCAATACACTCTCCCGGTAAACACCAATAGATATACCACAATACACCCTCCCGGTAAACACCGATAGATAAACCGCAATACACTCTCCCGGTAAACACCAATAGATAAACCGCAATACACTCTCCTAGTAAGCACCGATAGATATACCATAAACCTCTCCCCTGGTAAACACTGGTAGATTTACCATAAACCTCTCCCCTGGTAAACACTGGTAGATTTACCATAAACCTCTCCCCTGGTAAACACTGGTAGATTTACCATAAACCTCTCCCCTGGTAAACACTGGCAGATTTACCATAAACCTCTCCCCTGGTAAACACCAGTAGATTTACCATAAACCTCTCCCCTGGTAAACACCAGTAGATTTACCATAAACCTCTCCCCTGGTAAACACCAGTAGATTTACCATAAACCTCTCCCCTGGTGAACACTGATAGATTTACCCTAATCCCCTTTCTCAGTCAACACCGATAGATTTACCATAACCCCGTCTCCTGGTAAACACCGATAGATTTACCCGAATCCCCTCTCTCGGTAAACACCGATAGATTTACCGCAATACACTCTCCCGGTAAACACATATAGATATACCGCAATGCACTCTCCCGGTAAACACCAATAGATATACCGCAATACACTCTCCCGGTAAACACCGATAGATATACCGCAATACACTCTCCCGGTAAACACCGATAGATATACCGCAATACACTCTCCTAGTAAGCACCGATAGATATACCATAAACCTCTCCCCTGGTAAACACTGGTAGATTTACCATAAACCTCTCCCCTGGTAAACATTGGTAGATTTACCATAAACCTCTCCCCTGGTAAACACCAGTAGATTTACCATAAACCTCTCCCCTGGTAAACACCAGTAGATTTACCATAAACCTCTCCCCTGGTAAACACCAGTAGATTTACCATAAACCTCTCCCCTGGTGAACACTGATAGATTTACCCTAATCCCCTTTCTCAGTCAACACCGATAGATTTACCATAACCCCCTCTCCTGGTAAACACCGATAGATTTACCCGAATCCCCTCTCTCGGTAAACACCGATAGATTTACCGCAATACACTCTCCCGGTAAACACCGATAGATAAACCGCAATACACTCTCCCGGTAAACACCAATAGATATACCGCAATACACTCTCCCGGTAAACACCGATAGATATACCGCAGTACACTCTCCCGGTAAACACCGATAGATATACCGCAATACACTCTCCCGGTATACACCGATAGATATACCGCAATACACTCTCCCGGTAAACACCAATAGATATACCACAATACACCCTCCCGGTAAACACCGATAGATAAACCGCAATACACTCTCCCGGTAAACACCAATAGATAAACCGCAATACACTCTCCTAGTAAGCACCGATAGATATACCATAAACCTCTCCCCTGGTAAACACTGGTAGATTTACCATAAACCTCTCCCCTGGTAAACACTGGTAGATTTACCATAAACCTCTCCCCTGGTAAACACTGGTAGATTTACCATAAACCTCTCCCCTGGTAAACACTGGCAGATTTACCATAAACCTCTCCCCTGGTAAACACCAGTAGATTTACCATAAACCTCTCCCCTGGTAAACACCAGTAGATTTACCATAAACCTCTCCCCTGGTAAACACCAGTAGATTTACCATAAACCTCTCCCCTGGTGAACACTGATAGATTTACCCTAATCCCCTTTCTCAGTCAACACCGATAGATTTACCATAACCCCGTCTCCTGGTAAACACCGATAGATTTACCCGAATCCCCTCTCTCGGTAAACACCGATAGATTTACCGCAATACACTCTCCCGGTAAACACCGATAGATATACCGCAATACACTCTCCCGGTAAACACCAATAGATATACCGCAATACACTCTCCCGGTAAACACCAATAGATATACCGCAATACACTCTCCCGGTAAACACCAATAGATAAACCGCAATACACCCTCCCGGTAAACACCAATAGATAAACCGCAATACACTCTCCCGGTAAACACCAATAGATATACCGCAATACACTCTCCCGGTAAACACCGATAGATTTACCCTAATCCCCTCTCTCCTGGTAAACACCGATAGATTTACCCAAATCCCCTCTCTCGGTAAACACCGATAGATTTACTCCAATCCCCTCTCTCGGTAAACACCGATTGATTGACCCTAATCCCCTCTCTCCTGGTAAACACCGATAGATTTACCTCAATCCACTCTCTCGGTGAACACCGATAGATTTACCCTAATCCCCTCTCCTGGTAAACACCGATAGATTTACCCTAATCCCCTCTCTCCTGGTAAACACCGATAGATTTACCCAAATCCCCTCTCTCGGTAAACACCGATAGATTTACCCTAATCCCCTCTCTCGGTGAACACCGATAGATTTACCCTAATCCCCTCTCTCGGTGAACACCGATAGATTTACCCTAATCCCCTCTCTCGGTGAACACCGATAGATTTACCCTAATCCCCTCTCTCGGTGAACACCGATAGATTGAGCCTAATCCCCTCTCTCGGTGAACACCGATAGATTTACCCTAATCCCCTCTCTCCTGGTAAACACCGATAGATTTACCCTAATCCCCTCTCTCGGTGAACACCGATAGATTTACCCTAATCCCCTCTCTCCTGGTAAACACCGATAGATTTACCCTAATCCCCTCTCTCGGTGAACACCGATAGATTTACCCTAATCCCCTCTCTCGGTGAACACCGATAGATTTACCCTAATCCCCTCTCTCGGTGAACACCGATAGATTTACCCTAATCCCCTCTCTCAGTAAACACCGATAGATTTACCCTAATCCCCTCTCTCGGTGAACACCGATAGATTTACCCTCATCCCCTCTCTCGGTGAACACCGATAGATTTACCCTAATCCCCTCTCTCAGTAAACACCGATAGATTTACCCTAATCCCCTCTCTCAGTAAACACCGATAGATTTACCCTAATCCCCTCTCTCGGTGAACACCGATAGATTTACCATGTGAGGTTTGGTGTTAACGCTGTTGTCTGTAGCTGTTCTGATGACACAGTGAGTTTATGAAATAGGTGGTTGAGCCCCAGATGAAGATTGCAGGTTCCATCCTTGGTCTGTTTTAATCAGCTGGTCATCCCCATACCTATTACTGAGGAGTCAGGGCCGTCTGGGGCAGCCCCATTCGCAATGGGAAGGACTGCGAGCAGTCTCTGGATTTCTCCCTACGCCCTGCAATATGGTATTCACTTCATGAACCTCAGACAGTTGAAAGGCTGAGTGGACGTTGTTGGGATTCAAACCTGGGACCCTTAACCCCTTCGTCCAGCTCTCAACCAGCTGAGCTACCCAACGCTCTGAAGGAACGTCGACCTGTTGAGCTGAGATTATCGGGGCCCTGGGCCACTGGCAGAGCCTTGCACACAGCGTGTGGATCATTGGAGGTGCCCACAATTCTTGGTCCATTGCCATTAATGAATGGAAAATCACGGGCAGTGGGCCGACTATTTACTGATAAACTGCCCTCTGGGGGTGAGGGCCCATCGCTGGAGCAGGGAGTCCGAAAATACCACCGCCCCCACCCCCCTTCAATGCCGCAACCAACTGGAGATACATGCACAAGGATCAAACTTCAATAAACTCTGCACACGGAGACTCATTTGTATTTTTATTATAAAGCCGGACATGATCTCCTTTAAGGATGAAGTGAAATCATTCATTCAATGTGTATCTAATACGTGAGGTCATTACAGTGAACATAAAAACAAGTCTCCCACTCTGACCCGACTGAGTCCCACTCCCCACTCTGACCCGACTGAGCCCCACTCCCCACTCTGACCCGACTGAATCCCACTCCCCACTCTGACCCGACTGAGTCCCACTCCCCACTCTGACCCGACTGAGCCCCACTCCCCACTCTGACCCGACTGAGCCCCACTCCCCGCTCTGACCCGACTGAGCCCCACTCCCCACTCAGACCCGACTGAGTCCCACTCCCCACTCTGACCCGACTGAGTCCCACTCCCCACTCTGACCCGACTGAGCCCCACTCCCCACTCTGACCCGACTGAGCCCCACTCCCCAATCTGACCCGACAGAGCCCCACTCCCCACTCTGACCCGACTGAGTCCCACTCCCCACTCTGACCCGACTGAGCCCCACTCCCCACTCTGACCCGACAGAGCCCCACTCCCCACTCTGACCCGACTGAATCCCACTCCCCACTCAGACCCGACTGAATCCCACTCCCCACTCTGACCCGACTGAGGCCCACTCCCCACTCTGACCCGACAGAGCCCCACTCCCCACTCTGACCCGACTGAATCCCACTCCCCACTCAGACCCGACTGAATCCCACTCCCCACTCTGACCCGACTGAGGCCCACTCCCCAATTAATTCCTATCCCCTATGGACCCACAAATAACAAGAATTGCTTGAGACGGCCCTAAACTCTCCTCACATGAAACCTTTATCGACCTTTCATCTGGGTTGTATTTAAACTCAGGTGAAAGACAGATTTTCTCATAAACCTCCCCAGTTTAGTAATAGAAGAATCTTTCTGTAACTTTACACACAGAGGAAAATATTCCCCAATTGATGTGATTTTCTTTATGGATCCTCTATCTCCTGTGGCATTTCTAGCCTGGGCCAAGTTAGCTGACCTGAGCACCAATCATTCTCGGCTCTCCCTGGGCTGGGGGTGAGTCAGACTCTGAGCTACGGTTCCTGGTCCTGATCCCTCGCCCGTGTGGGAATCCGGTGGGGCCCGGGTCAGGCTGAGCTGTGATGCCTTCCACAGTCGAATAATAGCTTGCCAGCAGTCCCCGGGCAGGTTGATATATGAAGGTCGGCCGTGTGGGTAAGATACTGAAGGTACTAGGGCTCTATTGGAATCAGATCAGAGCAAGGTATCAATACCCCTGTATCGAGAGAAGGGGAAATGTTGATAAAGGTGAACGATTCCCCTGCGGGATTGTGGAGGGGGCGAGTCAGAGGATATACTGTTTCGTAAAGAGGGGTGTTATCGGCAAGATATGAGGGGGGAACGTGTCCCCAGAAGGAATTGTGTACTGTATGCAAAGCCGATAACACCTTCTCGATATA
Organism: Heptranchias perlo; assembly: GCF_035084215.1. Taxonomy (NCBI): domain Eukaryota; kingdom Metazoa; phylum Chordata; class Chondrichthyes; order Hexanchiformes; family Hexanchidae; genus Heptranchias; species Heptranchias perlo. Next base: position 265,496 of record NW_027139272.1, read on the forward strand.
TCACCTTGGATTTCAGTATTTTCATGTTCCAGTTATAATTGTCGAATGTTTATAACGTTCTCCCTGTCTATTATTAAAAGTGCTGGCTCTGATCACTCTCGATCCCAGAACCGGGCAGTCCAGGCTTGTAGTACCTGAGGACCTGACCATGGTGGACGCCAATGATCTGAGCCAATAACCTAAACAACGTCTGCCAGGGGTATGAGCAGTGCACCTGCGTTCTGAGCAGCCAGGGATTCACCTCAGGGAATCACTACTGGGAGATGGAGGCGGCCAACAAGACCCACTGGGACTTGGGACTGGCCCAGGAGATGGCCAACAGGAAGGGGCAGATCACGCTGACCCTCGATTGGGTAGTGGACCATCTGTCAGAGGTACGAGCACATCGAAGGGGCTCTGACCTCACCCTCCACTGTCCTCAAACTAACAACCAAGCCCAGGAAGGTCAGGGTCTATGAGGGAGGACAGGTGTCCTTTTACAATGCTGATGACATGTTCCATCTCTGCACTTTTTCACTCACACGTTCAAAGACAAACTGTTCCCTTTCTTTAATCCTTGGTTGAACAAAAGTAGGAGAAACACGGAACCTCTTTTAAACGGCGTCATTTGAAACTGTAATGAGTTAACGGGGCCGAATTCTCCTGGAGAGGTAACGGGGGGCTCACGACACACGTCGTTATTAATGCACAAATCGGCCAGCAAGGTCAGGGGATTAAGAGACACACCGTGAGATGCAAATCTCCGGAATTTGCTGGTCGATTTACGCCGTTCCACCATTTGCTTCTCACGACCTCAACCTCCGTTATTTTTAAGAACTTGCTGGATTTGCACATTAATCGCCCGTTAAACTCGCCTCAAAGTCAGGGCTGGAACTTAACATCGTAAATACCCTCTTAACAATGTGATAATTGTTAATGCCAATCAATCTCTCCAGCCCAGAAAGGGGACGATTTAAACTGGTGAATCTCACCCGGCAGGTAGTAAATTCTTCTGAGAGATTTTTAAAATTTAAAATTTTACTTTTTTTTTCTTACTTTTCCTTTCTGTCTCTTTTTAATCCAATATTTTCTTCCCTCTTTATTTCTCTTTCAGTCCCTGATTTGACACTAATTCACTCTGTCGTTCCTCTGATTCTTTCTCAATCCTTAAATCTCAATGGTTAAGGAGATGGACTTTTGGTCTCGACAGTCACTGAGGTCCCAGATTCCCCTTTGCCCTCTCCGTGCCCGTTATCAGCTCGCACTTCCAGAAAGTTGACTGCACACGAGGTGATATCCAGTATGGGGTTATCGTTAAGTCTTTTCACACTCGGCCTCTGTAACCATCTCCCATCACCATAAGCATCAGTAATAAGGTGCCCACTTAAACCGTATTAAGTAGGCCGACCATTTCGGGCAGTTCAAACAGCTGTTCGCACATCTGTAAAGGGCGATCACCTGTCATTATGTCCTTCCAGGCAGCCCCCTGCTGCCATCTGTCACCCCCCCATCCCGCGCCCCTCCATGGCCGCTATAACTCCTGCGATTACTTCTCACAAATATTGACCTGCTGTGGTGGTGGAGTGGGCCGGAGATGAAACTGGCCAGGACCGCTGCGTGTTTCAGCCCGAACTCCAGAACCTCTTTAGCAGAACGCTCCCCGTGTCCCCACTCGGAGCAGTAGATACGCAGAGTAAACTCTCATCACGAGTAATGAATCTTACATTAATCGGCTACTTTAGAAACTTCACCAGGAAACCCACCCCGGCTGCAATGGCGAGAGTAGAGTAAAGGGTCACACTCACAGCATGGCAACGGCCAATCACAAACCAAAAATTGATGCTGTCGCCAGTGTTTAAATCTAAACTTGAGTGACGTGAGTTTACAAAATATATCTCGAAAATACCAACAGGTTTCAAGAGGCCTGACCCTGATCAGTGTGAGGGAGCACTGCGCTGTCAGAGGGGCAGTACTGAGGGAGTGCTGCAATGTCAGAGGGGCAGTGCTGAGGGAGTGCTGCACTGTCAGAGGGGCAGTACTGAGGGAGTGCTGCACAGTCGGAGAGCAGTACTGAGGGAGTGCTGCACAGTCGGAGGGCAGTACTGAGGGAGTGCTGCACAGTCGGAGGGCAGTACTGAGGGAGTGCTGCACAGTCGGAGGGCAGTACTGAGGGAGCGCTGCACAGTCAGAGGGGCAGTGCTGAGGGAGTGCTGCACAGTCAGAGGGCAGTACTGAGAGAGTGCTGCACAGTCGGAGGGGCAGTACTGAGGGAGTGCTGCACAGTCGGAGGGCAGTACTGAGAGAGTGCTGCACTGTCAGAGGGGCAGTACTGAAGGAGTGCTGCACAGTCGGGTCGGAGGGGCAGTGCTGAGAGAGTGCTGCACTGTCAGAGGGGCAGTACTGAGGGAGCACTGTGCTGTCAGAGGGGCAGTACTGAGAGAGCACTGCGCTGTCGGAGGTGCAGTACTGAGAGAGTGCTGCACAGTCGGAGGGCAGTACTGAGGGAGCGCTGCACAGTCGGAGGGCAGTACTGAGGGAGTGCTGCACAGTCGGAGGGCAGTACTGAGGGAGTGCTGCACAGTCGGAGGGCAGTACTGAGGGAGTGCTGCACAGTCGGAGGGCAGTACTGAGGGAGCGCTGCACAGTCAGAGGGGCAGTGCTGAGGGAGCGCTGCACTGTCGGAGGGTCAGTCCTGAGGGAGCGCTGCACTGTCGGAGGGTCAGTACTGAGGGAGCGCTGCACTGTCGGAGGGTCAGCACTGAGGGAGCGCTGCACTGTCGGAGGGTCAGTACTGAGGGAGTGCTGTACTATCTGAGGGTCAGTACTGAGGGAGTGCTGTACTATCTGAGGGACAGTACTGAGGGAGTGCTGCACTGACGGGGTGCCATCTTTCGGATGAGATGTTAAACCGAGGCCCTGTCTAACCTCTCTGGCAGACGTAAAAGATCCCATAACACTATTTCGACCACCCACTGAGCAATAGCTGACACCGTTGGGTGGTGGTAGACGGGTTCGTGCGAGGGGGATTCACCTGCTATTCGCGGTGGACGATGTGACCTGATGGCCGAGCCCCTGGAGGTGGTGGGAAGCATGGCGAGGGTTTGTGCTGTATCCTGTTCTCCCTGGTGTCCTGGCCAATATTTATCCCTCAACCAACATCACTGAAAAACAGATGATCTGCTCATTATCACGTTGCTGTTTGTGGGATCTTGCTGAGTGTAAATCGGCTGCCATGTTTACTACATGACAACAGTGACTACACTTCAAAAGTACTTCATTGGCTGTAAAGGTTTGGGACGACCTATGGTCGTGAAAGGCGCCATATAAATGCAAGTACTTTCTTTCAATCCAATTGTCCCCTCTCGGTGGGAGCGAACCTTTGGCTTAACTGTAGAATTCTTGCCCCTGAGTCAGAAAGGGCAGGGTTTGATCCCCAGTCCCAGCGAGTGGAGACTCACCCTGAATTCTGGGTTGACATCTAGCGGAATACTTGCCTCTGGTGTGTGGGTGTGGGTTGTGGGAACTTTTGCTGTATAGGACAAACCACAGCTGGTATAAACATGGGTATGGCCAGGTACACCATGGGCTAGATAGAGTGAATCTCCCTCTACACTGTCCCATCAAACACTCCCAGGGCAGGTACAGCATGGGTTAGATACAGAGTAAAGCTCCCTCTACACTGTCCCATCAAACACTCCCAGGGCAGGTACAGCATGGGCTAGATAGAGTGAATCTCCCTCTACACTGTCCCATCAAACACTCCCAGGCCAGGTACAGCATGGGTTAGATACAGAGTAAAGCTCCCTCTACACTGTCCCATCAAACACTCCCAGGCCAGGTACAGCATGGGTTAGATACAGAGTAAAGCTCCCTCTACACTGTCCCATCAAACACTCCCAGGGCAGGCACAGCACGGGTTAGATACAGAGTAAAGCTTCCTCTACACTGTCCCATCAAACACTCCCAGGGCAGGTACAGCAGGGGTTAGATGCAGAGTAAAGCTCCCTCGGCACTGTCCCATCAAACACTCCCAGGGCAGGTACAGCACGGGTTAGATACAGAGTAAAGCTCCCTCTACATTGTCCCATCAAACACTCCCAGGGCAGGTACAGCATGGGTTAGATACAGGGTAAAGCTCCCTCTACACTGTCCCATCAAACACTCCCAGGGCAGGTACAGCACGGGTTAGATACAGGGTAAAGCTCCCTCTACACTGTCCCATCAAACACTCCCAGGGCAGGTACAGCAGGGGTTAGATGCAGAGTAAAGCTCCCTCTACACTGTCCCATCAAACACTCCCAGGGCAGGTACAGCACGGGTTAGATACGGAGTAAAGCTCCCTCTACATTGTCCCATCAAACACTCCCAGGGCAGGTACAGCACGGGTTAGATACAGAGTAAAGCTCCCTCTACACTGTCCCATCAAACACTCCCAGGGCAGGTACAGCACGGGTTAGATACAGGGTAAAGCTCCCTCTACACTGTCCCATCAAACACTCCCAGGGCAGGTACAGCATGGGTTAGATACAGAGTAAAGCTCCCTCTACACTGTCCCATCAAACACTCCCAGGGCAGGTACAGCATGGGTTAGATACAGGGTAAAGCTCCCTCTACACTGTCCCATCAAACACTCCCAGGGCAGGTACAGCATGGGTTAGATACAGAGTAAAGCTCCCTCTACACTGTCCCATCAAACACTCCCAGGGCAGGTACAGCATGGGTTAGATACAGAGTAAAGCTCCCTCTACACTGTCCCATCAAACACTCCCAGGGCAGGTACAGCACGGGTTAGATACAGAGTAAAGCTCCCTCTACACTGTCCCATCAAACACTCCCAGGGCAGGTACAGCACGGGTTAGATGCAGGGTAAAGCTCCCTCTGCACTGTCCCATCAAACATCTGAAGAAGGAGCACGGGTGATATTCTGGGTGGTCCTGGCACGTACACCAGTTAAGAGTTTGCAACTTCAGGAGAATATGGGAGGAGAATGGAAGAAAATATATCGTTCGTGGAATTAACTCCTGAAAATGGATCTTGTTGGTCAGCAGGTGAGGAACCTGCTGTTCTCTGCTCGTCTCTGACATTGTCTGTCTCTGCTGGACTCTGTCGCTTTCTGCTGGTCTCTGCCAGTCCCTTCTGGTCTCTGATGTTCTCTGCTGGTCACTGCAGAACTCTGCCGGTCTTACTGATCTCTGCCGGTCACTGCAGGACTCTGCCGGTCTCTGCTCATCACGGCAGGACTCTGCCAGTTTCTACTGGTCTCTGATGGGCTTTGCTGGTCTCTGATGGGCTCTGCTGGTCTCTCCTGTTTTGCCTCTTGCTCCAGAAGCCAATTCCGACGATGATGCCAAGAAGAGTGAGTGAGACGGCTGCTGCTCCAGTCCCAATCCCGACATTCGTGCCTCCTTCTGTCGCCCTCTCTATTGAATTTTAAAATGATGTTGATCAATAATTATTTCCTAATGATTTCATTAGGTGCTTCATTAAGCTGCACACTGGTACAGTACATGTCTGATAGGGTAATGAACAATTTAAAATGGATTGAAACATGCCTAACTGGCTCCATTACAAATAATAAGCAGAATACAACTAGTTACCATTCATTAATCTCAGAAACAGGGCAGTTCCTGACTAGTTACAGAGTTTAAAGTGCAATTCCTGTACTCTGCAGATTAAATCAACACACGAACCATCTGATATCAGGGATAGAGGCTGCAGAATTACACACTGTAAAATAACAGTGCAATGCCAAGGAGGGGAAACTATTGGCCATTTCTTTACACAGATGATGGTTGCAGATTGCAATGTTTGGCCACAGGGAGTGGTTGAGACAGAGACCATTGTATGTTTTAAGGGAAGGGTGGCTAAACATTCGAAGCTTAGGGAGATACAGGGCAGTGAGGTTAGTTTGGGATTGATACAGGGCTATGGGGAGAGAGCGGGGCAGTGGGATTAGTTTGGGATTGATACTGGGCTATGGGGAGAGAGTGGGACAGTGGGATTAGTTTGGGATTGATACAGAGCTATGGGGAGAGAGTGGGGCAGTGGGATTAGTTTGGGATTGATACAGGGCTATGGGGAGAGAGCGGGGCAGTGGGATTAGTTTGGGATTGATACAGGGCTATGGGGAGAGAGCGGGACAGTGGGATTAGTTTGGGATTGAATCAGGGCTATGGGGAGAGAGTGGGGCAGTGGGATTAGTTTGGGATTGATACAGGGCTATGGGGAGAGAGTGGGGCAGTGGGATTAGTTTGGGATTGATACAGGGCTATGGGGAGAGAGTGGGACAGTGGGATTAGTTTGGGATTGATACTGGGCTATGGGGAGAGAGTGGGACAGTGGGATTAGTTTTGGATTGATACAGGGCTATGGGGAGAGAGTGGGACAGTGGGATTAGTTTGGGATTGACACAGGGCTGTGGGGAGAGAGTGGGACAGTGGGATTAGTTTGGGATTGATACAGGGCTATGGGGAGAGAGTGGGACAGTGGGATTAGTTTGGGAATGATACTGTGCTATGGGGAGAGAGTGGGGCAGTGGGATTAGTTTGGGATTGATACAGGGCGATGGGGAGAGTGGGGCAGTGGGATTAGTTTGGGATTGATACAGGGCTATGGGGAGAGCGTGGGGCAGTGGGATTAGTTTTGGATTGATACAGGACTATGGGGAGAGAGTGGGACAGTGGGATTAGTTTTGGATTGATACAGGGCGATGGGGAGAGAGTGGGACAGTGGGATTAGTTTGGGATTGATACAGGGCTATGGGGAGAGAGTGGGACAGTGGGATTAGTTTGGGATTGATACAGGGCTATGGGGAGAGAGTGGGGCAGTGGGATTAGTTTGGGACTGATACAGGGCTATGGGGAGGGCGCGGGGCAGTGGGATTAGTTTGGGATTGATACAGGGCTATGGGGAGGGCGCGGGGCAGTGTGATTAGTTTGGAATTGAGTCAGGGCTATGGGGAAAGGGCAGTCTCTCCAATTGAAATCCTCCCACTCAGCAGAGGCCAGGGGTTAAATCTGGGACCCTCTGGTCTGTCCGTCTTTGTTCCACATTGGGCAGGTCATTTACCAATTGTGCTATTGGGTAAATTGAAGGGGATTTTGCTCAGTGTAACACCGTGAAAGGTGGGCATGTGCTATTGAAAGAGAAAAGGAAGAGGTGTATTTATATAACACCTTTCATGAGCTCAGGATGTCTCAAAGCACTTTACAGCCAATTAAACTATTTTGAAGTGTAGTCACTGTTGTGATGTGGAAAACCCGGCAGCCAATTTGCGCACAGCAAGATCCCACAACCAGCAATGTGATAATGATCAGATCACTTTTTTTATATTCATGTTTATTGAGGGATAAATATTGTCCAGGACACTGGGGATAACTCTCCTGCTCATCCTCGAAATAATGTCATGGGATGTTTTACCTCCACCTGAGATGGCAGTTGGGGCCTTGACTTAACATCTCATCCGAAAGCTGGCACCTCCCACAGTGCAGCTCTCCCTCAGTACTGACCCTCCGACAGTGCAGCATTCCCTCAGTACTGACCCTCCGACAGTGCAGCTCTCCCTCAGTTCTGACCCTCCGACAGTACCGCACTCCCTCAGTACTGACCCTCCGACAGTGCAGCACTCCCTCAGTACTGACCCTCCCACAGTGCCGCACTCCCTCAGTACTGACCCTCCGACAGTGCAGCACTCCCTCAGTACTGACCCTCCGACAGTATCGCACTCCCTCAGTACTGACCCTCCGACAGTGCAGCTCTCCCTCAGTACTGACCCTCCGACAGTATCGCACTCCCTCAGTACTGCCCCTCCGACAGTGCAGCGCTCCCTCAGTACTGACCCTCCGACAGTGCAGCACTCCCTCAGTACTGCCTCTTTGACAGTGCAGCTCTCCCTCAGTACTGACCCTCCGACAGTGCCGCTCTCCCTCAGTACTGACCCTCCGACAGTGCAGCTCTCCCTCAGTACTGACCCTCCGACAGTGCCGCTCTCCCTCAGTACTGCCCCTTTGACAGTGCAGCTCTCCCTCAGTACTGACCGTTCGACAGTGCAGCACTCCCTCAGTACTGACCCTCCGACAGTGCCGCACTCCCTCAGTACTGCCCCTTTGACAGTGCAGCGCTCCCCCGAAGGATGCAGAGACACGGGGAAGGACCCTGCGGCACAGGGAATGACCTTGAGGCACAAGGAATGACCTCGAGTCACAGGGAATGATCTAGAGTCACAGGGGAGGATCCAGAGAAGTGGGGAAGGACGCAGAGACACAAGGAAGGACCCTGAGGCACGGCAATGACCCAGAGGCACAGGGAAGGATGCAGAGGCACAGGGAATGACCCTGAGACACAGGGAAGGACCCAGAGGCACGAGGAAGGACCCAGAGGCACAGGGAAGGATGCAGAGGTACGAGGAATGATCCAGAGGCACGAGGAAGGACCCAGAGGCACGAGGAAGGACGCAGAGGAACGGGGAATGATCCAGAGGCACGGGGAAGGATCCAGAGGCACGGGGAAGGATCCAGAGGCACAGGGAAGGATGCAGAGGCACGGGGAAGGACCCAGAGGAACGGGGAAGGACCCAGAGGCACAGGGAATGACCCAGAGGCACAGGGAAGGACCCAGAGGCACGGGGAATGACCCAGAGGCACATGGAAGGACGCAGAGGCACGGGGAATGACCCACAGGCACAGGGAAGGATGCAGAGGCACGAGGAATGATCCAGAGGCACAGGGAAGGACCCAGAGGCACAGGGAAGGATGCAGAGGCACAGGGAATGATCCAGAGGCACGGGGAATGATCCAGAGGCACGGGGAAGGACCCAGAGGCACGGGGAAGGACCCAGAGGCACAGGGAATGATCCAGAGGCACAGGGAAAGACCCAGAGGCACGGGGAAGGACCCAGAGGCACAGGAAATGATCCAGAGGCACAGGGAAAGACCCAGAGGCACGGGGAAGGACCCAGAGGCACAGGGAATGACCCAGAGGCACGGGGAATGACCCAGAGGCACGGGGAATGACCCAGAGGCATGGGGAATGACCCAGAGGCATGGGGAAGGACCCAGAGGCACGGGGAATGACCCAGAGGCACAGGGAATGACCCAGAGGCATGGGGAAGGACCCAGAGGCACGGGGAAGGACCCAGAGGCACAGGGAATGATCCAGAGGCACAGGGAAAGACCCAGAGGCACGGGGAAGGACCCAGAGGCACAGGAAATGATCCAGAGGCACAGGGAAAGTCCCAGAGGCACGGGGAAGGACCCAGAGGCACAGGGAATGACCCAGAGGCACGGGGAATGACCCAGAGGCACGGGGAATGACCCAGAGGCATGGGGAATGACCCAGAGGCATGGGGAAGGACCCAGAGGCACGGGGAATGACCCAGAGGCACAGGGAATGACCCAGAGGCATGGGGAAGGACCCAGAGGCACGGGGAATGACCCAGAGGCACAGGGAATGATCCAGAGGCACAGGGAATGACCCAGAGGCACGGGGAATGACCCAGAGGCATGGGGAAGGACCCTGTGGGCCCCCAAGACACGGGGAAAAGCCCTGCGGCCCTCCCGAGAATCGGGGATGGACCCAGAGTTCCAGGAAGTACCTCGCGGCCCCCCCGAGACACAGGGAAAGACCCTGAGCCCCCCCCCGATTTGCCACTCACCCCAGGGTACGTTGATCCCCCGCAGGAGGCTGGCGTGCTCGATATGACAGGAGTAGCTCTTCCTGTCGTCTCCACTCAGCTCGATCGTTTTCAGTACCCGATAGGTCATATCCTGGTTGGGCAGCACGTCACTGGATTCAATGTCAGCGACCTCCTCGCCATTCCCCAACCAAGTCACCTCGATGGCCCAGGGGTAGAACCCCGACACAAGGCAGGAGACCCTTAGCACTCTGTCCCCGTCACTCCTCTTCCCAATAAACACCTCAGGGGCGACTGAGAGATTTAAACAAAGAGTACAATCGGTGACAAGTTCTCTTCTTTTGCCTTCATTTCTTCCCCGCCCACCACCATCAATTTTCTCGGCCTGAAGGCAGATGACTGATGCTGAGAGACAGCTGGAGTTCACCGGAGTTCAGCTGAGGGGTCACCTGATAGAGGTCGTTAAGATTATGAAAGGGTTTGATAGGATAGACGTAGGGAAGATGGGCGCTAAATAGGGCCGTGTAGCGCCCGTTGTTTCGGTGCTAGACGGCCTCTCCGACATCCAAGATCGCATCTCGGATGCGCACGCACGTTTCCTGCGTGACGTGCGCCAGACGCCATCTTGGTATAGGAGTTCGTGCAGGCGCAGATAACGAACACTGGAATCATGTAAAGTAGGGAGAAAATGGCTTCAGTCAGTGTGCAACGCTGATTTAAAGTGATAGACACCATTTCGGGACTTAACGCTCAACTCAACCCACAGTCTTAACCCTGACCATCTGAACGTGTCTTACAGTTCCTGGAGGACCCCCCACCGGCACTATTTAAAGGGACCATGCAGGATTTACAGGTTAGTGGCTGGATTATTGCTTCTGGCTGCCGAAACATTCAAAACTGTTTTTGGAGGTCTCCTACACTTGAATACTAGGACGCGGGGACATCGCGAAACATTTAGAGCCAGGAGGTGCAGGAGTGAAGTTAGGAAATGCTTCTACACACAAAGGGTGGGAGATGTTTGGAACGCTCTTCTGCAGACGACAGTTGATGCTAGCTCACTTGTGAATGTTAAATCTGAGATTGATCGATTTCTGTGAAACAAGGGTATTATGGGATATGGGGCTAAGGTGGGTATATGGAGTTAGGTCACAGGTCCACCATGATCTCATTGAATGGTGGAACAGGCTCGAGGGGCTAAATGTCACTGCCACTTGCTGCCTCTTGATATGCGCCACCTTCTCCTGTGTCTGGGTGATGTGCCTGTCATGGTTGAATAGCTGCCAGTGCGTGTGGCCTGTGAGTTGTGGGTGGGCGGCTTGAAACAGTGGTAATGTGGAAGGGTGAGAGGAAGCATCTGATGGGAAGAGTTGAGTACTGATGGAAAGAGTTTGTTGGTATGTGGGTGATGGGGGTGTAGTGTGTGGGGCAGTTGGTTGGAGACACCACTTGACAGTTGACCTCACTCACCTTGACCACTCATGTCAAAGCATTGAACTTCTTCCTGCACTGCATCCATGTTCATGATGCTGTGAGCCTGGCATTGACTTCGTCCCCCGTTGCCTCCCACTGGCTTTTGAGTATATGTCTGGAGGGTCTCTGCCCCCCCCCTCCCTTCCCCCCACTGTGGATATAGGATGTCCCCCCTTCTGTCCACCTCTTGCACCAAGGCCTCTAGTGCATCAGCAGAGAACCTTGGTGCACGCACTCTCACAGGGCTGGTACCAACTCAGATCGGCAGATTGGTGAGGTCTGTTGTGCAGATTGGAGGATGTGGGATTTAGTAGTGTGCAACCTTTATTCAATGTTTTAACATAACTCATCAGTGTGTAAACATAGGGATGGGACCTGCATCGTGTTTTACGTATGTGATGTCTGATCTCCGTTCAGACTCCGTGCAGACTGTTATTTTCAGCAAATAACAGGTACCAGCTACCTTTAAGAGATTTCCAACAAACATCCTCCCTTTAAGAGATTGGACTCCCTCTGGTGGTGGAAAGTGTGAATTGCATTGATTCCAGGTGCAAGGCCTGGGATGGAACGTTGATCGCAGGTCGGTCCTCGGGTGGGTCGAAACTTGCATCCTGCCTGCGCCGGGACCATTGGACACGGGGTAAAGCACATCGCGCTGCCCCCGCCCAAAAACGGCCACATCCAAATTTTTCCCTCGATGTTTCCACTTGTGGCAGAGGCCAGAACGAGGGGCCATAAATATAAGAGAGTCACTAATAAATCCAATGGGGAATTCAGGAGAAACTCAGAGAGTGGTTTGAATGTGGAGCTCGCTCTCACAAGGAGTAGTTGAGGCGAATAGCACAGATGCCTTTAAGGGGAAGCTGGATAAACACATGAGGGAGAAAGGAATAGAAGGATATGCTGATAGGGGGAGATGAAGTAGGGAGGGTGCAGCAATAACACTGGCATAGACCTGTTGGGCCGAATGGCCTGTTTCTGTGTTGTAAATTCCATGTAACGGGTCACGTTCCGGTAACGCACACAAGCACCCAGTGTTCACGAGTGAGCCTTCACAGTGAGGACCAGGACGCTATTCAACCATGGGGGTATTACAACTTAGTTGAACCCCGTTCTCACCCGATGTCAACACGCACGGGCTTTCCAGCCGGGGAGACTGAGTCGGTCATCGGATTTAGGTCACCTGCCCGATTATCTCCCCCATCCCCACCCCACCCACCCCAAGGGGTACTGAGGCCAGGTGCAGACTGGGAATATAAACTTTGCCTGTCCGGCACCTCCAGTTCCCGCTCGCTCGAGGTACCTTTCCTCTGTAGTGCTTCTCGCCCAGCCCGAAGGTATATCAGCAGCCACTTCACACAGTCCTTTTCCAACAGGGTCTTGAAGTATTTGTTCATGAAGGTGTTCGCATTCCACCGGTCTGCTAAAGTCTGGAACTCTGGATTCACCGCAATCCAACTCAATCTGTCCTTGTCAAAAACATACGCGTCCTCCCCGTCATATCCAAACTTTATAAACCCCTCCGTGGAGTTGTCGCTGTTCAGTTCGCAGCCACACATTCCCTGGACAAAGAAAACACCTGGAAAAACAACTCAAGTCAATTGAAAATGTGAAAAGGGTTCGATCGGGTACATACAACAACAACAACTTGCATTTATATAGCGCCTTTCACGGAGTAAAACATCACAAGGCACTTGACAAACAAAATTTGACACTGAGCCACATAAGGAGATATTAGGACAGGTGACCAAAAGCTTGGACAAAGAGGTAGGTTTGAAGGAGCATCTTAAAGGAGGAGAGAGAGGCGGAGAGGTTTAGGGAGGGAATTCCAGAGGGACTATTTCCTCAGGTGGGGGAATCAAGATCTTCGATTTAAAGCCAGGCCATTTAGGAGTGAAATCAGGAAGCACTTTATCACACAAAGGGGAGTGGGAATCAGGAACTCTCTCCCCCAAAAGGCTGTGGGATGCTGGCGGCCCATTGGAGCTTTCAAGACTGAGATTGTTAAATTTTTGTTAGGTAAGGGTATCGATGGATAGGAAGCAAAGGCTGGAAAATGGAGTTACGGTGCAGATTAGCCATGATATAAATGAATGGTGGAGCAGGCTCGAGGGGCTGAATGGCCTCTTCCTCTTTCGATGCTCCTAAGCAGCTGTGTTACGTTGAGGTTCCATTTATGTCCTGCTGTCTTGAACTTTAACCTTAGCAATAGGTTAGATTGTCACAAAGAGTCATCGATCTCTGGAATTTCAACGGGATGAGAACAGATCTGGTCCCGGGTAAATCGGAATCAAAGATTGTCAGGCAAAACTGTAATTGAACAGCGGGCGGCCTTTAAGGAGGAGATGGTTCGGGTACAGTCTCCACGAGGGGGAAAGGGAGGGCAACTAAAGCCAGAGCTCCCTGGATGACAAAAGAGATAGAGAGTAAGATGAAACAGAAAAAAGGGGCATATGACAGATGTCAGGTTGATAATACAAGTGAGGACCAGGCAGAATATAGAAAGTTCAGAGGGGAAGTGAAAAAGGAAATAAGAGGGGCAAAGAGAGAGTCTGAGAATAGACTGGCGGCCAACATAAAAGGGAATCCAAAAGTCTTCTATAGGCATCTAAACAGTAAACAGGTAGTAAGAGGAGGGGTGGGGCCGATTAGGGACCATAAAGGAGATCTACTCATGGAGGCAGAGGAGATGGCCAAGGTACTAAATGAGTAATTTGCATCTGTCTTTACCAAGGAAGAAGATGCTGCCAGAGTCTCAGTAAAGGAAGATATAGTTCAGGTACTGGATGGGCTAAAAATTGATAAAGAGGAGGTACTTGAAAGGCTAGCTGTATTTAAAGTAGATCAGTCACCCAGTCCGGATAGGATGCATCCTAGGTTGCTGAGGGAAGTAAGGGTGGAAATTGCGGAGATACTGGCCATAATCTTCCAAACATCCGTAGATACAGGGGTGGTGCCAGAGGACTGGAGAATTGCAAAAGTTATATCCTTGTTCAAAAAAAGGTGTAAGGATAAACCCAGCAACTACAGGTCAGTCAGTTTAACCTCGGTGGTGGGGAAACTTTTAGAAATGATAATCCGGGACAGAATTAACAGTCACTTGGACGAGTGTGAATTGATTAGGGAAAGCCAGCACGGATTTAAAGGCAAAACATATTTAACTAACCTGATACAGTTTTTTGATGAGGTAACAGAGAGAGTAGATGAGGGCAATGCAGTTGATGTGATGTGTATGGACTTCCAAAAGGCGTTTGATAAAGTGCCGCATGGTCGGCTTATCATCAAGATTGCGGCCCATGGAATAAAGGGGGCAGTAGGGACAGGAAACAGAGAGTAGTGGTGAACGATTGTTTTTCGGACTGGAGGGAGGTGCACAGTAGTGTTCCCCAGGGGTCGGTGCTGGGACCACTGCTTTTCTTGATATATATTAATGACTTCAACTTGGGTGTACGGGGCACAATTTCAAAATTTGCAGATGGCACAAAGCTCGGAAAGGTAGTGAACAGTGAGGATAGTGATAGACTTCAAGAGGATATAGACAGGCTGGTGGAATGGGCAGACACGTGGCAGATGAAATTTAATGCAGAAAAACGCGAAGTGATACATTTCGATAGGAAGAACGAGGAGAGGCAATATAAACTAGAGGGCACAACTCTAAAAGGGTACAGGAACAGAGAGATCTGGGGGTATACGTGCACAAATCATTCAAGGGAGCAGGGCAGGCTCAGAAAGCGGTTAAAAAAACATCCTGGATCCTGGGCTTTTTAAATAGAGGCATAGAGTACAAAAGTATGGAAGTCATGATGAACCTTTATAAAACACTGGTTCGGCCACAACGGGAGTATGGTGTCCAGTTCTGGGCACCGCACTTTAGGAAGGATGTGAAGTCCTTGGAGAGGGTGCAGAATAGATTTACCAGAATGATTCCAGGGATGAGGGACTTTAGTTATGTGGATGGACTGGAGAAGCTGGGGTTGTTCTCCTTGGAACAGAGACGGTTGCGAGGAGATTTGATCGAGGTGTTTAAAATCATGAAGAAACTATTCCCATTGACAGAAGGGTTAAAAACCAGAGGTCATAGATTTAAGGTGATTGGCAAAAGAAGCAAAGGTGACTTGAGGAAAAACTTTTTTACACAGCGAGTGGTTAGGATCTGGAATGCACGGCCCGAGGGGATGGTGGAGGCAGATTCAATCGTGGACTTCAAAAGGGAACTGGATAAGTAATGAAAGGAAAAAATTTGGAGGGCTACAGGGATAGGGCAGGGGAGTGGGACTAGCTTGATTGCTCTTGCATAGAACCAGCACGGACTCGATGGGCCGAATGGCCTCCTTCCGTGCTGTCACCTTTCTGTGATTCGATGAACAAGTTGCCTGCATGCACAGTGTGTGTGTGTGGACTGCAAGTGTTGGAAAGGGGACTGGCGACCAATAGAAAGTATCTCGAGTTATAGGAGGTGTGTGGGGTTAATGGGGACCAGTGATATCAGACACTGTGGTCTCCTGCACCTTCCTCGATTCCCTGGGGGGGGGGGTCGCAGAGGAATCTCCCAGAGTGTTTGCTTTCCTAACTTGGCCTCAGTTTCATCCTCTTTCTTTGGCCTCTCCCAGGAGATTGTGTGACTGTGGGAGGGAGAGGGTGCTGATGGTGTGTGTGTGTGTGTTGTTTCACCGTGCCAAGACAGGACAGGCTTGATGGACCCGCCTGTCCTGATTTCATCTGTTTGTTAGTAACCCTGGCAACGCAGCTTTAGAAGAGGAGAAACAAGTGGCAGCGATGATTTCATTCCAACGTTCAAGGTGCTCACATCAAATCCCTCAGTGCTGCCCCTCCCTCAGTGCTGCCCCTCCCTCAGTGCTGCCCCTCCCTCAGTGCTGCCCCTTCCTCAGTGCTGCCCCTCCCACAGTGCTGCCCCTCCCTCAGTGCTGCACTCCCTCAGTGCTGCCCCTCCCTCAGTGTTGCCCCTCCCTCAGTGCTGCACTCCCACAGTGCTGCCCCTCCCTCAGTGCTGCCCCTCCCTCAGTGCTGCCCCTCCCTCAGTGCTGCCCCTCCCTCAGTGTTGCCCCTCCCTCAGTGCTGCACTCCCACAGTGCTGCCCCTCCCTCAGTGCTGCCCCTCCCTCAGTGCTGCCCCTCCCTCAGTGCTGCCCCTCCCTCAGTAATCCCCTCCCACAGTGCTGCCCCTCCCTCAGTGCTGCCCCTCCCTCAGTGCTGCACTCCCTCAGTGCTGCCCCTCCCTCAGTGCTGCCCCTCCCACAGTGCTGCCACTCCCTCAGTGCTGCTCTCCCTCAGTGCTGCCCCTCCCTCAGTGCTGCCCCTCCCTCAGTGCTGCACTCCCTCAGTGCTGCCCCTCCCTCAGTGCTGCCCCTCCCTCAGTGCTGCCCCTCCCTCAGTGCTGCCCCTCCCACAGTGCTGCCCCTCCCTCAGTGCTGCCCCTCCCTCAGTGCTGCCCCTCCCTCAGTGCTGCCCCTCCCTCAGGACTGCACTGGGAGTGCCAGCCGAGATTTTGTGCTCCAGTCTCTGGAGTGGGTCTTGAACCCACAACCTTCTGAACTAGAGGTGAGAGTAAGAAGGTCGTGGTTTCAGGCCCCACTCCAGAGATTTCAGCGCATAATCCGGGCTGACACTCCAGTGCAGGACTGAGGGAGCGCTGCACTGTCGGAGGGGCAGTACTGAGGGAGCGCTGCACTGTCGGAGGGGCAGTACTGAGGGAGTGCTGCACTGTCGGAGGGGCAGTACTGAGGGAGTGCTGCATTGTCGGAGGGGCAGTACTGAGGGAGTGATGCATTGTCGGAGGGGCAGTACTGAGGGAGTGCTGCATTGTCGGAGGGGCAGTACTGAGGGAGTGATGCATTGTCGGAGGGGCAGTACTGAGGGAGTGCTGCACTGTCGGAGGGGCAGTACTGAGGGAGTGCTGCACTGTCGGAGGAGCAGTACTGAGGGAGTGATGCATTGTCGGAGGGGCAGTACTGAGGGAGTGCTGCACTGTCGGAGGGGCAGTACTGAGGGAGCGCTGCACTGTCGGAGGGGCAGTACTGAGGGAGTGCTGCACTGTCGGAGGGGCAGTACTGAGGGAGCGCTGCACTGTCGGAGGGGCAGTACTGAGGGAGTGCTGCATTGTCGGAGGGGCAGTACTGAGGGAGTGATGCATTGTCGGAGGGGCAGTACTGAGGGAGTGCTGCACTGTCGGAGGGGCAGTACTGAGGGAGTGCTGCACTGTCGGAGGAGCAGTACTGAGGGAGTGATGCATTGTCGGAGGGGCAGTACTGAGGGAGTGATGCATTGTCGGAGGGGCAGTACTGAGGGAGTGATGCATTGTCGGAGGGGCAGTACTGAGGGAGTGATGCATTGTCGGAGGGGCAGTACTGAGGGAGTGATGCATTGTCGGAGGGGCAGTACTGAGGGAGTGCTGCACTGTCGGAGGGGCAGTACTGAGGGAGTGCTGCACTGTCGGAGGAGCAGTACTGAGGGAGTGATGCATTGTCGGAGAGGCAGTACTGAAGGAGTGCTGCACTGTCGGCGGGGCAGTAGTGAGGGAGCGCTGCACTGTCGGAGAGGCAGTACTGAGGGAGTGCTGCACTGTCGGAGAGGCAGTACTGAGGGAGTGCTGCATTGTCGGAGGGGCAGTACTGAGGGAGTGCTGCACTGTCGGAGGGGCAGTACTGAGGGAGTGCTGCACTGTCGGAGGGGCAGTACTGAAGGAGTGCTGCACTGTCGGCGGGGCAGTACTGAGGGAGTGATGCATTGTCGGAGAGGCAGTACTGAGGGAGTGATGCACTATCGGAGGGGCAGTACTGAGGGAGTGATGCATTGTCGGAGGGGCAGTACTGAGGGAGTGATGCATTGTCGGAGGGGCAGTACTGAGGGAGTGCTGCACTGTCGGAGGGGCAGTACTGAGGGAGTGCTGCACTGTCAGAGAGGCAATACTGAGGGAGTGCTGCACTGTCAGAGAGGCAGTACTGAGGGAGTGATGCACTATCGGAGGGGCAGTACTGAGGGAGTGATGCATTGTCGGAGGGGCAGTACTGAGGGAGTGATGCATTGTCGGAGGGACAGTACTGAGGGAGTGATGCATTGTCGGAGAGGCAGTACTGAGGGAGTGATGCACTGTCGGAGGGGCAGTACTGAGGGAGTGATGCATTGTCGGAGGGACAGTACTGAGGGAGTGATGCATTGTCGGAGAGGCAGTACTGAGGGAGTGATGCACTGTCGGAGGGGCAGTACTGAGGGAGTGATGCACTGTCGGAGGGGCAGTACTGAGGGAGTGCTGCACTGTCGGAGGGGCAGTACTGAGGGAGTGCTGCACTGTCGGAGGGGCAGTACTGAGGGAGTGCTGCACTGTCGGAGGGGCAGTACTGAGGGAGTGATGCACTGTCGGAGGGGCAGTACTGAGGGAGTGCTGCACTGTCGGAGATGCCGTCCTTCAGATGAGACGTTAAATCGAGGCCCCGTCTTCCTGTTCAAACGAACATAAAAAGAACCAATTGCTCCCATTTCTCCCTCAATCCAAACCAATAAAAACAGATGAACAAATCAATCATCTCATTGCCATTTGCTGTGCTGAAAATGTCTGCCATGTTGCTCCCAGATAGTGCCAATGACCAGGTCATCCCAAGTCATTTAATGGGTGTAAAGTGGTTCGGGACATTTCTCCGAGACAGGATAAGGCTCTATATGGATACAAATCCTTTCCTCCTGTCAGTCGATAGCTGCACCGGCTCTGTGAGGATACTCACTCGAGGCACCGTGTTGCTGTCGGTAAAATATCTCGGCGTTTCCTCTGACCAGACCATGGAACCCCGCCATTGTGATGGCGATGGCGTCCCAGTGATGGTTGTCGAAGGAGTCGGCCATCCACTGCTGTCTGGGCACAGTCCGCTGCAGGGTGCTGTCGAAATACACTATCTCATAGTCATCGAGCATCGCGACCAAGCTGTACTCGGGCATCTCGGCCCCGCCACGGCTCAGTATGTAGTAAAATGCGAGGATGTGGAAATCTGCAGGATCACAGACAGAAACCAGTCTCAAAAATGACGTTAATCATAAGTAACTCAAAGTGGAAACGACTAATGCTCAGCCTGGTTAGACCATAAGACCATAAGAGATAGCAGCAGGAATAGGCCATTCAGCCCCTCGAGCCTGCTCCGCCATTCAATGAGATCATGGCTGATCTGATTTTTACCTCAACTCCACTTTCCCGCCCTTTCCCCATATCGTTTGACTCCCTTGCTGATCAAAAATTTGTCTAACTCAGCCTTGAATGTGTTCAATGACTCCACAGCTTTTTGGGATAAAGAATTCCAAAGATTCACAACCCTCTGGGAGAAGAAATTCCTCCTCATTTCCGTCTTAAACGGGCGACCCCTTATTCTGAGACTATGCCCCCTAGTTTTAGATTCCCCCATGAGGGGTAACGTCCTCTCAGCATCTACCCTATCGAGTCCCCTCAGAATCTTGTATTTTTCATAAGATCTCCTCTCATTCTTCTAAACTCCAATGAGTATTGACCCAACCTGTTCAATCTTTCCTCATAAGACAACCCTTCCATACCCGGAATCAACCTCGTGAACCTTCTCTGAACTGCCTCCAATGCAAGTATGTCCTTCCTTAAATAAGGTCACCAGAACTGTACGCAGTGCTCCAGGTGTGGTCTCACCAGCACCCTGTACAGTTGGAGCATGACTTCCCTGCTTTTATACTCCATCCCCCGAGAAATAAAGGCCAATACTCCGTTTGCCTTCCGGATTACCTGCTGCACCTGTATGTTGACTTTTTGTGTTTCATGTCGGAGG
This sequence comes from Heptranchias perlo, assembly GCF_035084215.1. Classification (NCBI taxonomy): domain Eukaryota; kingdom Metazoa; phylum Chordata; class Chondrichthyes; order Hexanchiformes; family Hexanchidae; genus Heptranchias; species Heptranchias perlo. Next base: position 285,367 of record NW_027139272.1, read on the forward strand.
ACACCCAGATCCCTCTGTACCGCAGCATTTTGTATTATTTCTCCATTCAAATAATATTTTGCTTTTTTATTTTTCCTCCCAAAGTGGATGACTTCACATTTTCCCATATTAGGCCACAGTGAGGACGTTGCGTCCGATTTTGGATACCATGTGTTGAAGAGGATGTCAAGCTCACGGAGAAGGTCGGGAAGAGATTTGCTCGGGCGATCCCAGGGAATCTGGTGGACAGCTCCAAAAATGGAATGGCTAATGGAACATTGGCCTTTATCTCGGGGGCTGGAATACAAAGGGGAGGAAGTTATGTTCCAGCTGTTCAGAGCTCTGGTCAGACCACATCTGGAGATACTGTGTTCAGTTCTGGGAACCGCACCTCAGGAAGGATAGATTGGCCTTGGAGATTTAGCAGAATGATACTGGGGCTTAGAGGGTTAAATTATGAGGACAGGTTGCATCGACGAGGCTTGTATTCCCTTGAGTGTAGAAGATTAAGGGGTGATCCAATTGAGGTGTTGGAGATGATTAAAGGATTTGATAGGGGAGATAGAGAGAAACTATTTCCTCTGGTGGGGGGAGTCCAGAACAAGGGGACGTAACCTTAAAATTAGAGCTGGGCCGTTCAGGGGTGATGTCAGGAAACTCTTCCACACACAAAGGGGAGTGGAAATCTGGAACTCTCTCCCCCGAAAAGCTGTTGAGGCTGGGGGTCAATTGAAAATTTCAAAACTGAGATTGATGGATTTCTGTCAGGTAAGGGTATTAAGGGATACGGAATCAAGGCTGGTAGATGGAGTTAAGATATGCATCAAGCCATGATGTAATTGAATGGCAGAACAGGCTCGAGGGGCTGAATGGCCTCCTCCTATACCTAGGTTCCGATGAGAGGCTTCAGTTATGAGAACAGACTGGGATTCTTTTCACTGGTACAGAGATAAGAACATAAGAAACAGGAACAGGAGTAGGCCATCCGGCCCCTCGAGCCTGCTCCACCATTCAACAAGATCATGGCTGATCTCCTACCTCAACGCCATTTTCCTGCACTATCCCCATATCCCTTGATGCCTTTAATATCTGGAAATCTATCGATCTCTGTTTTGAATGTACTCAGTGACTGAGCCTCCACAGCCCTCTGGGGTAGAGAATTCCAAAGATTCACCACCCTCTGAGTGAAGAAATTTCTCCTCATCTCAGTCCTAAATGACCTACCCCTTATTCTGAGACTGTGACCCCTGGTCCTAGACGCCCCAGCCAAGGGAAACATCCTCCCTGCGTCTGCCCTGTCGAGCCCTGTAAGAATTTTGTATGTTTCAATGAGATCACCTCTCATTCTTCCAAACTCTAGAGAATACAGGCCTAGTCTACTCAATCCCTCCTCATACGACAATCCCGCCATCCCAGGAATCAGTCTGGTGAACCTTTGTTGCACTCCCTCTATGACAAGTATATCCTTTCTTGGAGACCAAAACTGCACACAATACTCCAGGTGTGGTCTCACCAAGGCCCTATATAATTGCAGTAAGACATCTTTACTCCTGCACTCAAATCCTCTTGTAATAAAGGCCGACATACCATTTGCCTTCCTAATTGCTAATGGTCAAGGGGATCTGATGGAGGGGTCCAAACTATCAGGGGTTTGGTAAAATAAAGAGAATAAACACTTTCCGTTGGTCAGTAAGTCGGAAACTAGAGGGCATAAATTTAAGATCAAGAGCAAAGGGAGAGATTAGGGGGAATTTTGTTAATGGAGAGGGATGTTCGGAGACGGAGGCTGGGATTTCCTGCTTCAGTGCTCCAAGCGGACACCACTAGCCCACGTTGGAAAATTCCTCAGCCGTGATTCTCCCACCATTCATTTTACTGGCTAGAAGTTCAGAGCTTTGTGAAGTGGCAGCTTCCGTTAGGAGCTCCCAGGAGTTCTGGAGCAGGAAAGCATTGGTCAGACTGCCCGACCAGAGGGCAGAACAGGTCCCACAATAGCTGCTCAAAGGAAAGTGGATAAATATTTTTTTTAATTTTTCTTTTTAAAAGAGTCTGGGCAAAGGTCAGGAGAAAGTGGGTAGTGCTTTCAGAGAGCCAGCATAGCATGATGGGCCAAATGGCCTTCTTCTGTGCTGTACAATGTTATGTTCCTACGATTCCTACTGTTAACAAGATGGCTCCTGGGCTGGCTGCTCCCTCGGGAGCTCCTTTGCTGGACAATCCTATCCTTGGTCATCCGTTGCCATCCTTTGCCCTTTCTCCCCCAATCTCCTCTCTTCCACTGTTTAAGTTCCCTGGCTCTAATAGTGGGTGCATTTTACCCCTACCCACAAGTTCAAGCTGCAAGTTTAAACTTACCTGGGCCCACTGCCCATTCCCCGACCGGGCCTGCTCTTTGTTTACATCAGTGAAAACTGGATCTTTGCTCAAATTTGGCTTCTGAATTCCTCGACTTCTCAACACTACGCTACTGCACTGGAAGACTCAGCTGCTTAAGAGTTAAGGTAACTTTGTCCAGCCCACAGCCCATCCCCCAGCTATTACCTGCTGAGTTTATGACTGTACTACTGGTTTTTCAGCTTTATTTTTCTACAGTCTGGTTCCTGGCCAGAAATTCACTCCCCTGGGCCGAAGTCCATTCCTCCGCTGCTTCTAGATCTTACAGTGACCTCCAACTTCACCATTGTTCTTCTGCTCTGCGATCGATTCTCCAAACCTCCTGACTCTTCATCCCCACGGAAATCCCCCCCAGCAGTGCGTCCTCAGATAATCTACCCTTCAAATAGCTTCTGGACTCACTCACCCTCCACACCCTGTCACCGAACCTGGACATCAGTTGGTTGATGCTCCAAGCTGACTCCACCCTATCTACATCAACTTTATCCCACCACAGGACCTCTGACTTTAACTGTGGACTCCCTCCTATTGTCTCCTCTCTGTTCCCCGTTTAGTAACAGGTCACATGGTGCGCCCCATTTATACCCTGCCCGATTTTACGCTCCATTGAAGCTGAACCAAATCCATCCCATTCCCTCTGGACAGGTTAGGTTAAAATCGAGGCTTTAGCATGAGGAAGATATCATCCTGACGTCTGTCCCAAGTTGCCTTTTACTCGTTTGAACCTAAGTCGTACTCCCACAATTTAGTGTGAAGTATTGTAAAAAAAAAACGGATGAGGTCCTGCAAGCAGAATATAGGGAGATAGGAAATAAATTAAAAAGCAGGACCTCTAAAGTAGTAATCTCAGGATTACTCCCAGTGCCACATGCCAGCGAGAGCAGAAAATAGGAGAATAGACCAGATGAATGCGTGGCTTGAGAGATGGTGTAGGAGGGAGGGGTTTAAATTCCTGAGGCATTGAGACCGATTCTGGGAAAGGCGGGACCTGTACAAGATGAAAGGATTGCACCCAAACAGAACCGGGACCAGTATCCTCGTGGGGACATTTGCTAGTTGTGTTGGGGAGGGTTTAAACTAGTATGGTGGGGGATGGGAACCAAAGGGCAGGTACAGATAGGACAAATTCAGACCAGGAAACGCAAAGTAGAAAAGCAGTTAGTGACGTAGTTAGCGACTCAGAAATGCAAAAAAGCAAAGGTTAAATAGTGTTCAGCACAGGAATTTGACGGGGTTAAAGGGTATATACTTCAATGCAAGGAGTATTACAAACAAAGCAGATGAGCTAAGGGCACAGATAGACACGTGGCAGCATGATATCATTGCTATAATGGATACCTGGCTTAAAGAGGGGGATAATTGGCAGCTCAATATCCCTGGATATAGAGTGTTCAAGCAGGATAGAGTGGGTGATATAAAAGGAGGGGGGTAGCATTATTGGTTAAAGAATCAATTAGAGTTGTGAGAAGGGATGATATGCTAAATGGATCATCAATCGAGGCCGTATGGGTTGAGCTAAGGAATAAAAAAGGGGCAGTCACACTACTAGGAGTGTACTCTAGACCCCCGAATAGCGAAAGGGAGATAGAAGAACAAATATGTTGGCAAATTTCTGAGTGCAAAAATAAGAGGGCAATAATAGTAGGGGATTTCAACCACCCTAACATCAACTGGGATTCAAACAGTGTGAGGGGCACAGAGGGCTCAAAATTCTTGATCGGTGTCCAGGAGAACTTTTTTAGCCAGTACGTGACAAGCCCAACAAGAGGGGATGCCATTCTAGATTTCGTCCTGGGAAATGAAGATGGGCAAGTGGGTGAAGTGACAGTGGGTGACCATAATGGGGATAGTGACCACAATTCAGTTAGTTTTAGCATTATTATGGAAAAGGACAGTGTTAAATCAGGAGTAAACATTTTAAATTGGGGGAAGGCAAATTTTACAGAACCAAGAGGTGATTTGGCAGAAGTGGACTGGACACAACTACTTGAGGAGAAATCAGTGGCAAGCCAGTGGGAGGCACTAAAAAGTGAAATTCTACGGGTACAATGCAGACACGTCCCCTCAAAGAAAAAGGGTGGCACTGCCAAATTTAGAGCCCCCTGGTTGTCTGGAAGTATACGGGGCAAGATAAAGCAGGAAAAGAAAGATTATGACTGTCACAGAAAACTAAATACTGCAGAAAGCCTGGAGGAGTATAGAAAGTACAGGGATGACGTAAAAAAGGAAATAAGGAAAGCAAAGAGAGGGCATGAAGAAATATTAACTAGTAAGATTAAAGAAAACCCAAAGATGTTTTATCAGTACATTAAGAACAAGAGGATAGCTGAGGAAAAGGTGGGACCTATCAGGGACGATAAGGGTAACTTGTGTGTTGAAGCAGAGGATGTGGGTAGGGTTTTAAATGAATATTTTGTCTTCGTATTCATAAGGGAAAGGGATGATCTGGACGTAGTAGTTAAAGAGGAGAGGTGTGAAATATTGGATAAAATAAACATAACGAGAGAGGAAGTACTAGAGGGACTGGAATCCCTGAAAGTTGATAAGTCACCAGGGCTGGATGGATTGTTTCCTAGGCTATTGAAGGAAGCCAGGGAGGAAATAGCGGATGCTCTGAGGATCATTTTCCAATCCTCACTAGATAAAGGGGAGGTACCGGAGGACTGGAAGACTGCAAACGTAGTACCGTTGTTTAAAAAGGGTACGAGGGAAAGGCCGAACAATTATAGGCCGGTCAGTCTTACCTCGGTGGTGGGCAAACTATTAGAATCAATACTGAGAGATAGAATAAACTGTCACTTGGAAAGGCATGGTTTAATCAGGGATAGTCAGCATGGATTTGTTCAGGGAAGGTCATGCCTTACAAATCTGATTAAACTCTTTGAGGAAGTGACAAGGAGGATTGATGAGAGTGATGTCTACATGGATTTTAGTAAGGCATTTCACAAGGTCACACATGGCAGACTGGTCAGAAAGGTAAAAGCCCATGGGATACAGGGAAATGTGGCGAATTGGATCCAAAATTGGCTCAGTAACAGGAAACAAAGGGTAAAAGTCGATGGATGTCTTTGCGAATGGAAATCCGTTTCCAGTGGTGTGCCACAAGGCTCAGTGTTGGGTCCCTTGCTGTTTGTGGTATATATTAATGATTTGGACTTGAATGTAGGGGGCATGATTGGCAAATTTATAGACGACAAAAATTGGCCGTGCAGTTGATAGTGAAGAGGATAGCTGTAGACTCCAAGAAGATATCAATGGGTTGGTGGAGTGGGCGGAAAAGTGGCAAATGGAGTTCAACCTGGAGAAGTGTGAGGTAATGCACTTAGGGAGGGCAAACAGTAAAAGGGAATACGCAGCAAACGGGAATATATTGAGAGGGGTAGAGGAAGTGAGAGACCTTGGAGTGCATGTGCACAGGTCCCTGAAGGTGGCAGTACAGGTAGATAAGGTTGTGAAGAAGGCATACGGAATGTTCTCCGTTATTAGCAGAGGCATAGAATACAAAATCAGGGATGTAATGATGGAACTGTATAAAATGCTGGTAAGGCCACAGCTGGAGTATTGTGCGCAGTTCTGGTCACCACATTACAGGAAGGACGTAATTGCTCTGGAGAGAGTGCAGAGAAGATTTACAAGAATGTTGCCAGGGCTTGAAAATTGCAGCTAGGAGGAGAGATTGGATAGGCTGGGGTTGTTTTCCTTGGAGCAGAGGAGGCTGAGGGGAGACTTGATTGAGGTGTACAAAATTATGAGGGGCCCAGATAGAGTAGACAGGAATTACCTGTTTCCCCTAGCGGAGAGTTCAAGAACTAGAGGACATAGATTTGAGCTGATTGGCGGAAGGATTAGAGGGGACATGAGGAAAAACTCTTTTACCCAGAGGGTGGTGGGTGTATGGAATTCGCTGCCCGAATTGGTGGTAGAGGCAGGGACCCTCAACTCTTTTAAAAAGTACCTGGACCTGCATCTAAAGTGCTGTAAGCTGCAGGGCTACGGACCGGGTGCTGGAAGGTGGGATGAGAATGGGCACCTGGTTGTTCTTCGAGCTGGCACGGACACGATGGGCCGAATAGCCCCCTTCTGTGCTGTATCTTTTGTATGGTTCTATGCCGTTAAAACCGGAAGTGGTCGGTTTGAAGGCGGGTTTTAGATTTTTACAATTTTTACCTTCCCACCTGCACCCAAACCCACCCGTTCATGGGGTTAAAATCGACCCCTTAGAGTTCACCTTGGCTTTGACGTGCTCAGAGACTACAATAAACAGGCAGTGTTTGACCAGAAATAAATGTCAGTCATGGACACGGATTAACCAGGAGAGAAGCTGCTGTAACAGTAACTTAATCTCTTGCGTTTTCAACACCACTCGAGTCTGAAGCTACTTATTGGTGCTTGTGTGCAGCACGTCTGATAACCAGATCCAGTTAGAATGGAGGGACTTGTTCTGGTCACTGGGTCCCAGGGAGTGGAGTCTGAGCCTGCATCTTACAGCAGGGGTTCACACTGAGGCCCAGCCCAGTATTAACACCGAACCATCGCATCTGTTTACACCCCCTGTATTTCAATGGTCTATTCCAGACTCCCACTTTCACCCCTCCCATTCTCTTCCCAATGCACCGACTCTCACTGGCAATGGGACCACAAAGAAAAGAGAGACTCACATTCCTATTGTGATTTCACCACCTCAGGACCTCCCAAAGAGTTTTACAGACAGTGAAGTATTAGTGAAGTGTCGTCACGGTTTTAATGTAGGAAACACGGCAGCCAATTTGCGCACAGCAAGATCCCACAAACAGCAACAAGATAATGACCAGATAATCTCCAAACTCCCTCTCCCTCCGCTCCCCCTCCTCATCCCCCTCTCCCTCCCACAATCCCTCTTTCCCTCTCCCACCCTCTCCCTCCCCCTCCCCTCCCCCTCCTCGTCCACCTCTCCCTCCCACCATCCCTCTCTCCCTCTCCGATTCTCTCCCTCTCCCTCCCCCTCCCCATCTGCCTTGTCCTCTTCCCTTTCCTCTCCCTCTCTTTGTCTGACTCCCCCTCTCCTTCCCCATCTCCCCACCTTTACCCTCTCTCTTCACTCACACACCCTCCCGCACCTCTCCCTCTCGCTCCCCTTCTCTGTCCCTTCCCCATCACCCTCCCTCTCTCCCTCTAGCTCCCCCAGCCTCTCCCTCCCCTCCACTCTCCCTCCCCTTCACACTCCCTCCCCTCCCCCTCAGCCTCTGCCTCCCACTCTCCCTCCGACTCCCCCTCCCCTTCTCCCTCTCCATCTCCCTCCCACTATCCCTCTCCCTCCCTTTCCCCCTCCCCCTCAGTTTGAGCATGACGTCCACTGACTGGATTTGGTGACATTGTTCAATGTTCTGTTATCCTCATGGATTGCTGTTCTGAGGAGCCTCATGTTAAGCGCGACTCGAAGACGGTGCATTGAAAATTAACATAAAAATCTGTCTGTGAATTTGCTTCGATGCCAATTTATTCTAATTCACCCAGATCAACATCACTGTGAGTATTTTTGCCTCGAGCACCAGTTGATTATTGAAGAGTCAGCAGCTCATTCTCCCCACAATCGGACACACAGAGTTCACTTTGGCCTTGACCCGCTCAGAGACTATAATAAACGGGCAGTGTTTGCTCAGAAATAAAAGTCAGTCGTGGGCCTGAGCAACACATCGGACATCGGACAGTCCAAAGTCCATTGTGTTGCTGTGAGGTGAAGGTGGGAACGGGGGGGCAGGCTTCGAATCTGCTTCGATTTCAGTGTCACCCTGCTGAAGCAGCACAAGAAGGTTCGGAAAGAACAAAAGATCTTTTTATACATCACCTTTCACAACCTCAGGATGTCCCAAAGCGCTTCACAGAAAGTGAAGTAATGTGAAAGTGTCATCACTGTTGTAATGTCGGAAACGCCATTCATTATGAGAAGTACTTTCATACCGGGGGCTGAAAGGGTTAAATTATGAGGACAGGTTGCACAGACCAGGCTTGTATTCCCTTGAGTGCAGAAGATTAACGGGTGCTGTAATTAAGATCATTGAAGGATCTGATAGGGTAGATAGAGAGAAACTATTTCCTCCGGTGGGAGAGTCCAGAACAAGGGGGCGTCACCTTAAAATTAGAGCCAGGCCGTTCAGGGGTGATGTCAGGAAGCGTTTCTTCACACAAAGGGGAGTGGAAATCTGGAACTCTCTCCCCCAAAATGCTGTTGAGGCTGGGGGTCAATTGAAAATTTCACAACTGAGATTGATCGATTTTTGTTCGGCAAGGTTATTATGGGATATGGCAACAATGCGGGTGGGTGGTGTTAAGAAACAGGTCGGCCATGATCTAATTGAATGGCGGAACAGGCTTGAGGGGCTGAATGGCCTCGTCCTGTTCCCATGTTCCGATGAGATGCTTTGACTGTGTGCAGCAGCTTACATTACTCCAGCAGCCCTCGTGTGCAGGGAGACGCCTCAGAGCACAGAGCAGGAGGGAGGAGCCCAAAGAGAGGATTTAAGAGGAGCCAGAATCACGGACAGAAGTTGATTCAGGAACAGTGGAGAGGCCGGGAAGGGACAAGGCAGGAATCCTGAGGGAGATTGCTGGAGAGGGCAGGGACAGGAGAGACTGAAGGATCGGCTCTCAGTGGTGGAACAGAGGCAGTGGAGAAGGAGAGGTTAGGCCGGTGTGGGAGGAGCGGAGGGGGCATGTGGGGGCATGAGATTGGGGGAGATTGCGGAGGTGGGAAGGGAGGAGGACAGAGAGGGCTTTAAAGGTGAAGAAATGAACCTTCGAGTCAATTCTGTGGAGTTGGAGGAGCTGATGGGGTTTTGGCACGAACAAGGGATGGGGGTGAGAGGGAGGAGGCAGAACACATCGATCAGAACACAATCTCTGAAAGGTTCACACGTGTCTGTGGTCCAGTAATATTGAGGTCGATTTTCACCTTTACCACCTGGGTGTTCAGCATCAACTGGGCGGGGCAGAGAGAGAGCAAAATCTGGAGAGGAGGATCACACGGCAGGAACAGAACCTGGAGCATTTTCCATCCATTGAAATCCCCCCCGCCCGGCCAGATTTCCGTTCTGAACTCAGCCCAGGTGATGCCTAATGTCTCGGAGCTAAAACCACAATCGAGCCCGTTATGTGAAAGGGGATAATGGAATCCTCCTTCAAACACCATCCGAGGGAAAGGGTTTTCCTTCCCTCCCCTTCCATTCCCTTTCCCTTCCTTTCTGATTCCTTCCCTTCCCTTTCCCTTCCTTTTCTTTCCTGTCCCTTCCCATTCCCTCCATCCCCTTCCCTTCCACTGCTTCCGAGGTACAGCTCTAATACCTCACCCCCCAAATGGCTGTTATTTGTCTGTGAGCCTTGACAATAATTGAAGAAAAGTGCCTCAAACAAACACTTTGCAAACAGATCAGTGACACAACCTCTCCCAGTGACCCCTCCCCAGAACAGGGATCATCCTTAACCTGAATCTCTCACACACCCAAGGCAATGAGATAGTCCAAACCCAGGGGCCGCTCGAGAGCATCTTGTGATGAAGATGGGTTCAATCTCGGTGTCCCCTCAAATACTGTCCACAGATAGAAGCTGTTTGATTTGCTTACCAGAGGAGACGTTGGGCACACAGTAAACGTTCAGTAAAGTAACAAGCAGCATGTTGTAAAGTCACCCGAGGCGCTGATTAACCAGGAGAGAAGCTGCTGTAACAGTAACTTAATCTCTTGTGCTTTTCAACACCACTCGAGTCTGAAGCTACTTATTGGTGCTTGTGTGCAGCAGGTCTGATAACCAGATCCAGTTAGAATGGAGGGACTTGTTCTGGTCACTGGGTCCCAGGGAGTGGAGTCTGAGCCTGCATCTTACAGCAGGGGTTCACACTGAGGCCCAGCCCAGTATTAACACCGAACCATCGCATCTGGTTACACCCCCTGTATTTCAATGGTCTATTCCAGACTCCCACTTTCACCCCTCCCATTCTCTTCCCAATGCACCGACTCTCACTGGCAATGGGACCACAAAGAAAAGAGAGACTCACATTCCTATTGTGATTTCACCACCTCAGGACCTCCCAAAGAGTTTTACAGACAGTGAAGTATTAGTGAAGTGTAGTCACTGTTTTAATGTAGGAAACACGGCAGCCAATTTGCACACAGCAAGATCCCACAAACAGCAACAAGATCATGACCAGATAATCTCCCCACAACGACATAGGTAAAAAAAGGGATGAGGTCCTGCAAGGTGAATTTCAGGAGTTAGGAGATAAATTAAAAAGCAGGACTTCAAAGGTAGTGATCTCAGGATTACTACCGGTGCCACGTGCTAGTGAGTATAGGAACAGGAGAATAGACAGGATGAATGCGTGGCTGCAGGGATGGTGTAGGAGGGAGGGATTTAGATTCCTGGGACATTGGGACCGGTTCTGGGGAAGGTGGGACCTGTACAAGCGTGACGGTTTACACCCGAGCAGGACCGGGACAAATGTCCTCGCGGGGGTGTTTGCTCGTGCTGTTGGGGAAGGTTTAAACTAGAGTGGCAGGGGGATGGGAACCTGAGTGGGGAGTCAGAAGGGAATAAAGTTGAGAGCAGCAAGAGAGGGGAAGACCCAGGGGAAATTTACAATACAAATAGTACAAACAGTTGTTCAAGAACAAGTGAAAGGGAAAAGCATCGAGCAGCGGAAAGAAAGTGTACTTTAGGCACTTTAGGCACGACAGATAAAATAAAAACTAGAAGGCGGAAGGCGATGAACCCAGCATCAAAGCTGTGGCAGGGGGTTAGGAACCTGAGCAGGGAGACAGAGGAAAGCATATCAGGAAGGGACAGAAGGTATGGAGTAAAAGGTAAAGTGTTAAAAAAGGAAAAAGCAGGAACTAAGTGTCACAAAACATATTTGAAAGTTCTTTATCTGAATGCACGTAGCATTCGTAACAAAATGGACGAGTTAACAGCACAAATAACGACGTATGGGTCTGATCTTGTGGCCATTACAGAAACATGGCTGCAGGGTGACAACGACTGGGAATTAAATATGCCAGGGTATTTAACAATCAGGAAGGACAGGCAGGAAGGAAGGGGAGGTGGGGTGGCTATGTTAATAAGGGAAGGAATCACTGTAACACAGACAAAAGATATTGGGACAAAGGATCAGGATAATGAAACAGTTTGGGGAGAGATAAGGAATAATAAGGGGCAAAAAACACTCGTGGGCATAGTATATAGGCCTCCTAATAGTTGCAACTCTGCTGGAAGAAGTATTAATCAGGAAATAGTCGGGGCATGTAATAAGGGAACAGCTATAATTTGGGGGGATTTTAACTATCATATTAACTGGACAAATCAAATTGGGCAGGGTAGCCTTGAGGAAGAGTTTATTGAGTGTATTAGGGATGGATTTCTTGAGCAGTATGTAACTGAACCAACAAGGGAGCAAGCAACCTTGGACCTGGTCCTGTGTAATGAGCCAGGATTAATTAATAATGTCCTAGTTAAGGATCCCCTTGGAATGAGTGACCATAACATGGTTACATTCCATATCCAATTAGAGGGTGAGAAGGTTGGTTCTCAAACAAGCGTACTGAGCTTGAATAAAGGAGACTATGATGGTATGAGAGCGGAATTGATTAAAGTGGACTGGGAAAATAGATTAAAGGGTAAGACGGTACATGAGCAGTGGTGTTCATTTAAGGAGTTATTTTACAACTTTCAAAAAATATATATTCCACTGAGGAAAAAAGGGTTTCAAAGAAATGACAGCCATCCATGGCTAAGTAAAGAAATTAAGGATAGTATCCGACTAAAAACAAGGACATATAAGGTAGCCAAACTTAGTGGGAGGATAGAAGATTGGGAAGTCTTCAAAAGACAGCAAAAAGTAACAAAAGGATTGATTAAGAAAGGGAAGATAGATTATGAAAATAAATTAGCAAAAAATATAAAAACAGATAGCAAGAGTTTCTACAGTTATATAAAAAGAAAAAGGGTGGCTAAGGCAAACGTAGGTCCTTTGGAGGATGAGACCGGGAAATTAATGGTGGGAAACATGGACATGGCAAAAATGCTGAACAAATATTTTGTTTCAGTCTTTACAGTAGAGGACACTAAGAATATCCCAACAGTGGACAAACAGGGGGCTCTGGGGGGAGGAGCTAAATACGATTAAAATCACTAAGGAATTGGTACTCAGTAAATTAATGGGACTCAAGGCGGATAAATCCCCTGGACCTGATGGCTTACATCCTAGGGTCTTGAGGGAAGTGGCAGTAGGGATTGTGGATGCTTTGGTAATAATTTTCCAAAATTTTCTGAACTCGGCAAAGGTCCCGGCAGATTGGAAAACTGCCAATGTTACACCGTTATTTAAAAAGGGTAGTAGGCAGAAGGCTGGAAATTATAGACCAGTTAGCTTAACATCTGTGGTGGGTAAAGTTTTGGAGTCTATTATTAAGGAGACAATAGCAGAACATTTGGATAAACATAATTTAATAGGACAAAGTCAGCATGGCTTTACGAAGGGGAAGTCATGTCTGACAAATTTGCTTGAGTTCTTTGAGGATATAACGTACAGGGTGGATAAAGGGGAACCAGTGGACGTCGTGTATTTGGACTTTCAGAAGGCATTCGACAAGGTGCCACATAAAAGATTATTGCTCAAGATAAAGAATCACTGGATTGGGGGTAATATTCTGGCATGGGTGGAGGATTGGTTATCTAACAGGAAGCAGAGAGTTGGGATAAATGGTACATTCTCGGACTGGCAACCTGTAGCCAGTGGTGTTCCGCAGGGGTCGGTGCTGGGTCCCCAACTCTTTACAATCTATATTAACGATTTGGAGGAGGGGACCGAGTGTAACATATCAAAGTTTGCAGATGATACAAAGATGGGAGGGAAAGTAGAGAGTGAGGAGGACATAAAAAACCGACAAGGGGATATAGACAGGCTGGGTGAGTGGGCGGAGATTTGGCAGATGCAATACAATATTGGAAAATGTGAGGTTATGCACTTTGGCAGGAAAAATCGGAGAGCAAGTTATTATCTTAATGGCGAGAAACTGGAAAGTACTGCAGTACAAAGGGATTTGGGGGTCCTAGTGCAAGAAAATCAAAAGGTTAGTTTGCAGGTGCAGCAGGTGATCAAGAAGGCCAACGGAATGTTGGCTTTTATTGCTAGGGGGATAGAATATAAAAACAGGGAGGTATTGCTGCAGTTATATAAGGTATTGCTGAGACCGCACCTGGAATACTGCATACAGTTTTGGTCTCCATACTGAAGAAAAGACATACTTGCTCTCGAGGCAGTACAAAGAAGGTTCACTCGGTTAATCCCGGGGATGAGGGGGTGGACATATGAGGAGAGGTTGAGCAGATTGGGACTCTACTCATTGGAGTTCAGAAGAATGAGAGGCGATCTTATTGAAATATATAAGATTGTGAAGGGGCTTGATCGGGTGGATGCGGTAAGGATGTTCCCAAGGATGGGTGAAACTAGAACTAGGGGGCATAATCTTAGAATAAGGGGCTGCTCTTTCAAAACTGAGATGAGGAGAAACTTCTTCACTCAGAGGGTAGTAGGTCTGTGGAATTTGCTGCCCCAGGAAGCTGTGGAAGCAACATCATTAAATAAATTTAAAACAGAAATAGACAGTTTGCTAGAAGTAAAGGGAATTAGGGGTTACGGGGAGCGGGCAGGAAATTGGACATGAATTTAGATTTGAGGTTAGGATCAGATCAGCCATGAAATTATTGAATGGCGGAACAGGCTCGAGGGGCCGATTGGCCTACTCCTGCTCCTATTTCTTATGTTCTTATGTTCTTATGTTCTCCCTCTCCCGCCCCCTCCTCGTCTATCTCTCCCTCCCACCATCCCTCTCTCCCTCTCCCACCCTCTCCCTCTCAGTCCCCTCTTCTTCCCCCTCCTCATCTCCCTTGTCCTCTTCCCCTTCCTCTCCCTCTCTTTGTCCGACTCCCCCTCTCCCTCCACTCACACACTCCCTCATCCACGTCTCCCTCTTGCTCTCCTTCTCTGACCCTCCCCATCTGCCTCCCTCTCGCTCCCGCTCACCCTCTGCCACTCCATCCTATTCCCCATCACCTCTCCCTCTCCCAATCCCTCCTCTCCCCACTCCCTCTCTCTCCCCCTCTCTCTCGCTCTTTCCCTCTCCCTCTCCTCCCAAACCCAACTCCCACCCCATCTCCTTCGCCCTCTCCCCTTCTCCCTCTCCATCGCCCTCTCCTCCTCCATCCCCCTCCCACCCCCTCCCTGCCCCTCCCTCC